>NW_026912158.1:0-10000 GCF_963662255.1 Cinclus cinclus | reverse complement strand
AGGGTTAGGGTTAGGGTTAGGGTTAGGGTTAGGGTTAGGGTTAGGGTTAGGGTTAGGGTTAGGGTTAGGGTTAGGGTTAGGGTTAGGGTTAGGGTTAGGGTTAGGGTTAGGGTTAGGGTTAGGGTTAGGGTTAGGGTTAGGGTTAGGGTTAGGGTTAGGGTTAGGGTTAGGGTTAGGGTTAGGGTTAGGGTTAGGGTTAGGGTTAGGGTTAGGGTTAGGGTTAGGGTTAGGGTTAGGGTTAGGGTTAGGGTTAGGGTTAGGGTTAGGGTTAGGGTTAGGGTTAGGGTTAGGGTTAGGGTTAGGGTTAGGGTTAGGGTTAGGGTTAGGGTTAGGGTTAGGGTTAGGGTTAGGGTTAGGGTTAGGGTTAGGGTTAGGGTTAGGGTTAGGGTTAGGGTTAGGGTTAGGGTTAGGGTTAGGGTTAGGGTTAGGGTTAGGGTTAGGGTTAGGGTTAGGGTTAGGGTTAGGGTTAGGGTTAGGGTTAGGGTTAGGGTTAGGGTTAGGGTTAGGGTTAGGGTTAGGGTTAGGGTTAGGGTTAGGGTTAGGGTTAGGGTTAGGGTTAGGGTTAGGGTTAGGGTTAGGGTTAGGGTTAGGGTTAGGGTTAGGGTTAGGGTTAGGGTTAGGGTTAGGGTTAGGGTTAGGGTTAGGGTTAGGGTTAGGGTTAGGGTTAGGGTTAGGGTTAGGGTTAGGGTTAGGGTTAGGGTTAGGGTTAGGGTTAGGGTTAGGGTTAGGGTTAGGGTTAGGGTTAGGGTTAGGGTTAGGGTTAGGGTTAGGGTTAGGGTTAGGGTTAGGGTTAGGGTTAGGGTTAGGGTTAGGGTTAGGGTTAGGGTTAGGGTTAGGGTTAGGGTTAGGGTTAGGGTTAGGGTTAGGGTTAGGGTTAGGGTTAGGGTTAGGGTTAGGGTTAGGGTTAGGGTTAGGGTTAGGGTTAGGGTTAGGGTTAGGGTTAGGGTTAGGGTTAGGGTTA
This sequence comes from Cinclus cinclus, assembly GCF_963662255.1. Taxonomy (NCBI): domain Eukaryota; kingdom Metazoa; phylum Chordata; class Aves; order Passeriformes; family Cinclidae; genus Cinclus; species Cinclus cinclus. The sequence goes on along the minus strand of NW_026912158.1, from coordinate 9,039 downwards.
GGGTTAGGGTTAGGGTTAGGGTTAGGGTTAGGGTTAGGGTTAGGGTTAGGGTTAGGGTTAGGGTTAGGGTTAGGGTTAGGGTTAGGGTTAGGGTTAGGGTTAGGGTTAGGGTTAGGGTTAGGGTTAGGGTTAGGGTTAGGGTTAGGGTTAGGGTTAGGGTTAGGGTTAGGGTTAGGGTTAGGGTTAGGGTTAGGGTTAGGGTTAGGGTTAGGGTTAGGGTTAGGGTTAGGGTTAGGGTTAGGGTTAGGGTTAGGGTTAGGGTTAGGGTTAGGGTTAGGGTTAGGGTTAGGGTTAGGGTTAGGGTTAGGGTTAGGGTTAGGGTTAGGGTTAGGGTTAGGGTTAGGGTTAGGGTTAGGGTTAGGGTTAGGGTTAGGGTTAGGGTTAGGGTTAGGGTTAGGGTTAGGGTTAGGGTTAGGGTTAGGGTTAGGGTTAGGGTTAGGGTTAGGGTTAGGGTTAGGGTTAGGGTTAGGGTTAGGGTTAGGGTTAGGGTTAGGGTTAGGGTTAGGGTTAGGGTTAGGGTTAGGGTTAGGGTTAGGGTTAGGGTTAGGGTTAGGGTTAGGGTTAGGGTTAGGGTTAGGGTTAGGGTTAGGGTTAGGGTTAGGGTTAGGGTTAGGGTTAGGGTTAGGGTTAGGGTTAGGGTTAGGGTTAGGGTTAGGGTTAGGGTTAGGGTTAGGGTTAGGGTTAGGGTTAGGGTTAGGGTTAGGGTTAGGGTTAGGGTTAGGGTTAGGGTTAGGGTTAGGGTTAGGGTTAGGGTTAGGGTTAGGGTTAGGGTTAGGGTTAGGGTTAGGGTTAGGGTTAGGGTTAGGGTTAGGGTTAGGGTTAGGGTTAGGGTTAGGGTTAGGGTTAGGGTTAGGGTTAGGGTTAGGGTTAGGGTTAGGGTTAGGGTTAGGGTTAGGGTTAGGGTTAGGGTTAGGGTTAGGGTTAGGGTTAGGGTTAGGGTTAGGGTTAGGGTTAGGGTTAGGGTTAGGGTTAGGGTTAGGGTTAGGGTTAGGGTTAGGGTTAGGGTTAGGGTTAGGGTTAGGGTTAGGGTTAGGGTTAGGGTTAGGGTTAGGGTTAGGGTTAGGGTTAGGGTTAGGGTTAGGGTTAGGGTTAGGGTTAGGGTTAGGGTTAGGGTTAGGGTTAGGGTTAGGGTTAGGGTTAGGGTTAGGGTTAGGGTTAGGGTTAGGGTTAGGGTTAGGGTTAGGGTTAGGGTTAGGGTTAGGGTTAGGGTTAGGGTTAGGGTTAGGGTTAGGGTTAGGGTTAGGGTTAGGGTTAGGGTTAGGGTTAGGGTTAGGGTTAGGGTTAGGGTTAGGGTTAGGGTTAGGGTTAGGGTTAGGGTTAGGGTTAGGGTTAGGGTTAGGGTTAGGGTTAGGGTTAGGGTTAGGGTTAGGGTTAGGGTTAGGGTTAGGGTTAGGGTTAGGGTTAGGGTTAGGGTTAGGGTTAGGGTTAGGGTTAGGGTTAGGGTTAGGGTTAGGGTTAGGGTTAGGGTTAGGGTTAGGGTTAGGGTTAGGGTTAGGGTTAGGGTTAGGGTTAGGGTTAGGGTTAGGGTTAGGGTTAGGGTTAGGGTTAGGGTTAGGGTTAGGGTTAGGGTTAGGGTTAGGGTTAGGGTTAGGGTTAGGGTTAGGGTTAGGGTTAGGGTTAGGGTTAGGGTTAGGGTTAGGGTTAGGGTTAGGGTTAGGGTTAGGGTTAGGGTTAGGGTTAGGGTTAGGGTTAGGGTTAGGGTTAGGGTTAGGGTTAGGGTTAGGGTTAGGGTTAGGGTTAGGGTTAGGGTTAGGGTTAGGGTTAGGGTTAGGGTTAGGGTTAGGGTTAGGGTTAGGGTTAGGGTTAGGGTTAGGGTTAGGGTTAGGGTTAGGGTTAGGGTTAGGGTTAGGGTTAGGGTTAGGGTTAGGGTTAGGGTTAGGGTTAGGGTTAGGGTTAGGGTTAGGGTTAGGGTTAGGGTTAGGGTTAGGGTTAGGGTTAGGGTTAGGGTTAGGGTTAGGGTTAGGGTTAGGGTTAGGGTTAGGGTTAGGGTTAGGGTTAGGGTTAGGGTTAGGGTTAGGGTTAGGGTTAGGGTTAGGGTTAGGGTTAGGGTTAGGGTTAGGGTTAGGGTTAGGGTTAGGGTTAGGGTTAGGGTTAGGGTTAGGGTTAGGGTTAGGGTTAGGGTTAGGGTTAGGGTTAGGGTTAGGGTTAGGGTTAGGGTTAGGGTTAGGGTTAGGGTTAGGGTTAGGGTTAGGGTTAGGGTTAGGGTTAGGGTTAGGGTTAGGGTTAGGGTTAGGGTTAGGGTTAGGGTTAGGGTTAGGGTTAGGGTTAGGGTTAGGGTTAGGGTTAGGGTTAGGGTTAGGGTTAGGGTTAGGGTTAGGGTTAGGGTTAGGGTTAGGGTTAGGGTTAGGGTTAGGGTTAGGGTTAGGGTTAGGGTTAGGGTTAGGGTTAGGGTTAGGGTTAGGGTTAGGGTTAGGGTTAGGGTTAGGGTTAGGGTTAGGGTTAGGGTTAGGGTTAGGGTTAGGGTTAGGGTTAGGGTTAGGGTTAGGGTTAGGGTTAGGGTTAGGGTTAGGGTTAGGGTTAGGGTTAGGGTTAGGGTTAGGGTTAGGGTTAGGGTTAGGGTTAGGGTTAGGGTTAGGGTTAGGGTTAGGGTTAGGGTTAGGGTTAGGGTTAGGGTTAGGGTTAGGGTTAGGGTTAGGGTTAGGGTTAGGGTTAGGGTTAGGGTTAGGGTTAGGGTTAGGGTTAGGGTTAGGGTTAGGGTTAGGGTTAGGGTTAGGGTTAGGGTTAGGGTTAGGGTTAGGGTTAGGGTTAGGGTTAGGGTTAGGGTTAGGGTTAGGGTTAGGGTTAGGGTTAGGGTTAGGGTTAGGGTTAGGGTTAGGGTTAGGGTTAGGGTTAGGGTTAGGGTTAGGGTTAGGGTTAGGGTTAGGGTTAGGGTTAGGGTTAGGGTTAGGGTTAGGGTTAGGGTTAGGGTTAGGGTTAGGGTTAGGGTTAGGGTTAGGGTTAGGGTTAGGGTTAGGGTTAGGGTTAGGGTTAGGGTTAGGGTTAGGGTTAGGGTTAGGGTTAGGGTTAGGGTTAGGGTTAGGGTTAGGGTTAGGGTTAGGGTTAGGGTTAGGGTTAGGGTTAGGGTTAGGGTTAGGGTTAGGGTTAGGGTTAGGGTTAGGGTTAGGGTTAGGGTTAGGGTTAGGGTTAGGGTTAGGGTTAGGGTTAGGGTTAGGGTTAGGGTTAGGGTTAGGGTTAGGGTTAGGGTTAGGGTTAGGGTTAGGGTTAGGGTTAGGGTTAGGGTTAGGGTTAGGGTTAGGGTTAGGGTTAGGGTTAGGGTTAGGGTTAGGGTTAGGGTTAGGGTTAGGGTTAGGGTTAGGGTTAGGGTTAGGGTTAGGGTTAGGGTTAGGGTTAGGGTTAGGGTTAGGGTTAGGGTTAGGGTTAGGGTTAGGGTTAGGGTTAGGGTTAGGGTTAGGGTTAGGGTTAGGGTTAGGGTTAGGGTTAGGGTTAGGGTTAGGGTTAGGGTTAGGGTTAGGGTTAGGGTTAGGGTTAGGGTTAGGGTTAGGGTTAGGGTTAGGGTTAGGGTTAGGGTTAGGGTTAGGGTTAGGGTTAGGGTTAGGGTTAGGGTTAGGGTTAGGGTTAGGGTTAGGGTTAGGGTTAGGGTTAGGGTTAGGGTTAGGGTTAGGGTTAGGGTTAGGGTTAGGGTTAGGGTTAGGGTTAGGGTTAGGGTTAGGGTTAGGGTTAGGGTTAGGGTTAGGGTTAGGGTTAGGGTTAGGGTTAGGGTTAGGGTTAGGGTTAGGGTTAGGGTTAGGGTTAGGGTTAGGGTTAGGGTTAGGGTTAGGGTTAGGGTTAGGGTTAGGGTTAGGGTTAGGGTTAGGGTTAGGGTTAGGGTTAGGGTTAGGGTTAGGGTTAGGGTTAGGGTTAGGGTTAGGGTTAGGGTTAGGGTTAGGGTTAGGGTTAGGGTTAGGGTTAGGGTTAGGGTTAGGGTTAGGGTTAGGGTTAGGGTTAGGGTTAGGGTTAGGGTTAGGGTTAGGGTTAGGGTTAGGGTTAGGGTTAGGGTTAGGGTTAGGGTTAGGGTTAGGGTTAGGGTTAGGGTTAGGGTTAGGGTTAGGGTTAGGGTTAGGGTTAGGGTTAGGGTTAGGGTTAGGGTTAGGGTTAGGGTTAGGGTTAGGGTTAGGGTTAGGGTTAGGGTTAGGGTTAGGGTTAGGGTTAGGGTTAGGGTTAGGGTTAGGGTTAGGGTTAGGGTTAGGGTTAGGGTTAGGGTTAGGGTTAGGGTTAGGGTTAGGGTTAGGGTTAGGGTTAGGGTTAGGGTTAGGGTTAGGGTTAGGGTTAGGGTTAGGGTTAGGGTTAGGGTTAGGGTTAGGGTTAGGGTTAGGGTTAGGGTTAGGGTTAGGGTTAGGGTTAGGGTTAGGGTTAGGGTTAGGGTTAGGGTTAGGGTTAGGGTTAGGGTTAGGGTTAGGGTTAGGGTTAGGGTTAGGGTTAGGGTTAGGGTTAGGGTTAGGGTTAGGGTTAGGGTTAGGGTTAGGGTTAGGGTTAGGGTTAGGGTTAGGGTTAGGGTTAGGGTTAGGGTTAGGGTTAGGGTTAGGGTTAGGGTTAGGGTTAGGGTTAGGGTTAGGGTTAGGGTTAGGGTTAGGGTTAGGGTTAGGGTTAGGGTTAGGGTTAGGGTTAGGGTTAGGGTTAGGGTTAGGGTTAGGGTTAGGGTTAGGGTTAGGGTTAGGGTTAGGGTTAGGGTTAGGGTTAGGGTTAGGGTTAGGGTTAGGGTTAGGGTTAGGGTTAGGGTTAGGGTTAGGGTTAGGGTTAGGGTTAGGGTTAGGGTTAGGGTTAGGGTTAGGGTTAGGGTTAGGGTTAGGGTTAGGGTTAGGGTTAGGGTTAGGGTTAGGGTTAGGGTTAGGGTTAGGGTTAGGGTTAGGGTTAGGGTTAGGGTTAGGGTTAGGGTTAGGGTTAGGGTTAGGGTTAGGGTTAGGGTTAGGGTTAGGGTTAGGGTTAGGGTTAGGGTTAGGGTTAGGGTTAGGGTTAGGGTTAGGGTTAGGGTTAGGGTTAGGGTTAGGGTTAGGGTTAGGGTTAGGGTTAGGGTTAGGGTTAGGGTTAGGGTTAGGGTTAGGGTTAGGGTTAGGGTTAGGGTTAGGGTTAGGGTTAGGGTTAGGGTTAGGGTTAGGGTTAGGGTTAGGGTTAGGGTTAGGGTTAGGGTTAGGGTTAGGGTTAGGGTTAGGGTTAGGGTTAGGGTTAGGGTTAGGGTTAGGGTTAGGGTTAGGGTTAGGGTTAGGGTTAGGGTTAGGGTTAGGGTTAGGGTTAGGGTTAGGGTTAGGGTTAGGGTTAGGGTTAGGGTTAGGGTTAGGGTTAGGGTTAGGGTTAGGGTTAGGGTTAGGGTTAGGGTTAGGGTTAGGGTTAGGGTTAGGGTTAGGGTTAGGGTTAGGGTTAGGGTTAGGGTTAGGGTTAGGGTTAGGGTTAGGGTTAGGGTTAGGGTTAGGGTTAGGGTTAGGGTTAGGGTTAGGGTTAGGGTTAGGGTTAGGGTTAGGGTTAGGGTTAGGGTTAGGGTTAGGGTTAGGGTTAGGGTTAGGGTTAGGGTTAGGGTTAGGGTTAGGGTTAGGGTTAGGGTTAGGGTTAGGGTTAGGGTTAGGGTTAGGGTTAGGGTTAGGGTTAGGGTTAGGGTTAGGGTTAGGGTTAGGGTTAGGGTTAGGGTTAGGGTTAGGGTTAGGGTTAGGGTTAGGGTTAGGGTTAGGGTTAGGGTTAGGGTTAGGGTTAGGGTTAGGGTTAGGGTTAGGGTTAGGGTTAGGGTTAGGGTTAGGGTTAGGGTTAGGGTTAGGGTTAGGGTTAGGGTTAGGGTTAGGGTTAGGGTTAGGGTTAGGGTTAGGGTTAGGGTTAGGGTTAGGGTTAGGGTTAGGGTTAGGGTTAGGGTTAGGGTTAGGGTTAGGGTTAGGGTTAGGGTTAGGGTTAGGGTTAGGGTTAGGGTTAGGGTTAGGGTTAGGGTTAGGGTTAGGGTTAGGGTTAGGGTTAGGGTTAGGGTTAGGGTTAGGGTTAGGGTTAGGGTTAGGGTTAGGGTTAGGGTTAGGGTTAGGGTTAGGGTTAGGGTTAGGGTTAGGGTTAGGGTTAGGGTTAGGGTTAGGGTTAGGGTTAGGGTTAGGGTTAGGGTTAGGGTTAGGGTTAGGGTTAGGGTTAGGGTTAGGGTTAGGGTTAGGGTTAGGGTTAGGGTTAGGGTTAGGGTTAGGGTTAGGGTTAGGGTTAGGGTTAGGGTTAGGGTTAGGGTTAGGGTTAGGGTTAGGGTTAGGGTTAGGGTTAGGGTTAGGGTTAGGGTTAGGGTTAGGGTTAGGGTTAGGGTTAGGGTTAGGGTTAGGGTTAGGGTTAGGGTTAGGGTTAGGGTTAGGGTTAGGGTTAGGGTTAGGGTTAGGGTTAGGGTTAGGGTTAGGGTTAGGGTTAGGGTTAGGGTTAGGGTTAGGGTTAGGGTTAGGGTTAGGGTTAGGGTTAGGGTTAGGGTTAGGGTTAGGGTTAGGGTTAGGGTTAGGGTTAGGGTTAGGGTTAGGGTTAGGGTTAGGGTTAGGGTTAGGGTTAGGGTTAGGGTTAGGGTTAGGGTTAGGGTTAGGGTTAGGGTTAGGGTTAGGGTTAGGGTTAGGGTTAGGGTTAGGGTTAGGGTTAGGGTTAGGGTTAGGGTTAGGGTTAGGGTTAGGGTTAGGGTTAGGGTTAGGGTTAGGGTTAGGGTTAGGGTTAGGGTTAGGGTTAGGGTTAGGGTTAGGGTTAGGGTTAGGGTTAGGGTTAGGGTTAGGGTTAGGGTTAGGGTTAGGGTTAGGGTTAGGGTTAGGGTTAGGGTTAGGGTTAGGGTTAGGGTTAGGGTTAGGGTTAGGGTTAGGGTTAGGGTTAGGGTTAGGGTTAGGGTTAGGGTTAGGGTTAGGGTTAGGGTTAGGGTTAGGGTTAGGGTTAGGGTTAGGGTTAGGGTTAGGGTTAGGGTTAGGGTTAGGGTTAGGGTTAGGGTTAGGGTTAGGGTTAGGGTTAGGGTTAGGGTTAGGGTTAGGGTTAGGGTTAGGGTTAGGGTTAGGGTTAGGGTTAGGGTTAGGGTTAGGGTTAGGGTTAGGGTTAGGGTTAGGGTTAGGGTTAGGGTTAGGGTTAGGGTTAGGGTTAGGGTTAGGGTTAGGGTTAGGGTTAGGGTTAGGGTTAGGGTTAGGGTTAGGGTTAGGGTTAGGGTTAGGGTTAGGGTTAGGGTTAGGGTTAGGGTTAGGGTTAGGGTTAGGGTTAGGGTTAGGGTTAGGGTTAGGGTTAGGGTTAGGGTTAGGGTTAGGGTTAGGGTTAGGGTTAGGGTTAGGGTTAGGGTTAGGGTTAGGGTTAGGGTTAGGGTTAGGGTTAGGGTTAGGGTTAGGGTTAGGGTTAGGGTTAGGGTTAGGGTTAGGGTTAGGGTTAGGGTTAGGGTTAGGGTTAGGGTTAGGGTTAGGGTTAGGGTTAGGGTTAGGGTTAGGGTTAGGGTTAGGGTTAGGGTTAGGGTTAGGGTTAGGGTTAGGGTTAGGGTTAGGGTTAGGGTTAGGGTTAGGGTTAGGGTTAGGGTTAGGGTTAGGGTTAGGGTTAGGGTTAGGGTTAGGGTTAGGGTTAGGGTTAGGGTTAGGGTTAGGGTTAGGGTTAGGGTTAGGGTTAGGGTTAGGGTTAGGGTTAGGGTTAGGGTTAGGGTTAGGGTTAGGGTTAGGGTTAGGGTTAGGGTTAGGGTTAGGGTTAGGGTTAGGGTTAGGGTTAGGGTTAGGGTTAGGGTTAGGGTTAGGGTTAGGGTTAGGGTTAGGGTTAGGGTTAGGGTTAGGGTTAGGGTTAGGGTTAGGGTTAGGGTTAGGGTTAGGGTTAGGGTTAGGGTTAGGGTTAGGGTTAGGGTTAGGGTTAGGGTTAGGGTTAGGGTTAGGGTTAGGGTTAGGGTTAGGGTTAGGGTTAGGGTTAGGGTTAGGGTTAGGGTTAGGGTTAGGGTTAGGGTTAGGGTTAGGGTTAGGGTTAGGGTTAGGGTTAGGGTTAGGGTTAGGGTTAGGGTTAGGGTTAGGGTTAGGGTTAGGGTTAGGGTTAGGGTTAGGGTTAGGGTTAGGGTTAGGGTTAGGGTTAGGGTTAGGGTTAGGGTTAGGGTTAGGGTTAGGGTTAGGGTTAGGGTTAGGGTTAGGGTTAGGGTTAGGGTTAGGGTTAGGGTTAGGGTTAGGGTTAGGGTTAGGGTTAGGGTTAGGGTTAGGGTTAGGGTTAGGGTTAGGGTTAGGGTTAGGGTTAGGGTTAGGGTTAGGGTTAGGGTTAGGGTTAGGGTTAGGGTTAGGGTTAGGGTTAGGGTTAGGGTTAGGGTTAGGGTTAGGGTTAGGGTTAGGGTTAGGGTTAGGGTTAGGGTTAGGGTTAGGGTTAGGGTTAGGGTTAGGGTTAGGGTTAGGGTTAGGGTTAGGGTTAGGGTTAGGGTTAGGGTTAGGGTTAGGGTTAGGGTTAGGGTTAGGGTTAGGGTTAGGGTTAGGGTTAGGGTTAGGGTTAGGGTTAGGGTTAGGGTTAGGGTTAGGGTTAGGGTTAGGGTTAGGGTTAGGGTTAGGGTTAGGGTTAGGGTTAGGGTTAGGGTTAGGGTTAGGGTTAGGGTTAGGGTTAGGGTTAGGGTTAGGGTTAGGGTTAGGGTTAGGGTTAGGGTTAGGGTTAGGGTTAGGGTTAGGGTTAGGGTTAGGGTTAGGGTTAGGGTTAGGGTTAGGGTTAGGGTTAGGGTTAGGGTTAGGGTTAGGGTTAGGGTTAGGGTTAGGGTTAGGGTTAGGGTTAGGGTTAGGGTTAGGGTTAGGGTTAGGGTTAGGGTTAGGGTTAGGGTTAGGGTTAGGGTTAGGGTTAGGGTTAGGGTTAGGGTTAGGGTTAGGGTTAGGGTTAGGGTTAGGGTTAGGGTTAGGGTTAGGGTTAGGGTTAGGGTTAGGGTTAGGGTTAGGGTTAGGGTTAGGGTTAGGGTTAGGGTTAGGGTTAGGGTTAGGGTTAGGGTTAGGGTTAGGGTTAGGGTTAGGGTTAGGGTTAGGGTTAGGGTTAGGGTTAGGGTTAGGGTTAGGGTTAGGGTTAGGGTTAGGGTTAGGGTTAGGGTTAGGGTTAGGGTTAGGGTTAGGGTTAGGGTTAGGGTTAGGGTTAGGGTTAGGGTTAGGGTTAGGGTTAGGGTTAGGGTTAGGGTTAGGG
>NW_026912157.1:520000-522500 GCF_963662255.1 Cinclus cinclus | reverse complement strand
TAACCCTAACCCTAACCCTAACCCTAACCCTAACCCTAACCCTAACCCTAACCCTAACCCTAACCCTAACCCTAACCCTAACCCTAACCCTAACCCTAACCCTAACCCTAACCCTAACCCTAACCCTAACCCTAACCCTAACCCTAACCCTAACCCTAACCCTAACCCTAACCCTAACCCTAACCCTAACCCTAACCCTAACCCTAACCCTAACCCTAACCCTAACCCTAACCCTAACCCTAACCCTAACCCTAACCCTAACCCTAACCCTAACCCTAACCCTAACCCTAACCCTAACCCTAACCCTAACCCTAACCCTAACCCTAACCCTAACCCTAACCCTAACCCTAACCCTAACCCTAACCCTAACCCTAACCCTAACCCTAACCCTAACCCTAACCCTAACCCTAACCCTAACCCTAACCCTAACCCTAACCCTAACCCTAACCCTAACCCTAACCCTAACCCTAACCCTAACCCTAACCCTAACCCTAACCCTAACCCTAACCCTAACCCTAACCCTAACCCTAACCCTAACCCTAACCCTAACCCTAACCCTAACCCTAACCCTAACCCTAACCCTAACCCTAACCCTAACCCTAACCCTAACCCTAACCCTAACCCTAACCCTAACCCTAACCCTAACCCTAACCCTAACCCTAACCCTAACCCTAACCCTAACCCTAACCCTAACCCTAACCCTAACCCTAACCCTAACCCTAACCCTAACCCTAACCCTAACCCTAACCCTAACCCTAACCCTAACCCTAACCCTAACCCTAACCCTAACCCTAACCCTAACCCTAACCCTAACCCTAACCCTAACCCTAACCCTAACCCTAACCCTAACCCTAACCCTAACCCTAACCCTAACCCTAACCCTAACCCTAACCCTAACCCTAACCCTAACCCTAACCCTAACCCTAACCCTAACCCTAACCCTAACCCTAACCCTAACCCTAACCCTAACCCTAACCCTAACCCTAACCCTAACCCTAACCCTAACCCTAACCCTAACCCTAACCCTAACCCTAACCCTAACCCTAACCCTAACCCTAACCCTAACCCTAACCCTAACCCTAACCCTAACCCTAACCCTAACCCTAACCCTAACCCTAACCCTAACCCTAACCCTAACCCTAACCCTAACCCTAACCCTAACCCTAACCCTAACCCTAACCCTAACCCTAACCCTAACCCTAACCCTAACCCTAACCCTAACCCTAACCCTAACCCTAACCCTAACCCTAACCCTAACCCTAACCCTAACCCTAACCCTAACCCTAACCCTAACCCTAACCCTAACCCTAACCCTAACCCTAACCCTAACCCTAACCCTAACCCTAACCCTAACCCTAACCCTAACCCTAACCCTAACCCTAACCCTAACCCTAACCCTAACCCTAACCCTAACCCTAACCCTAACCCTAACCCTAACCCTAACCCTAACCCTAACCCTAACCCTAACCCTAACCCTAACCCTAACCCTAACCCTAACCCTAACCCTAACCCTAACCCTAACCCTAACCCTAACCCTAACCCTAACCCTAACCCTAACCCTAACCCTAACCCTAACCCTAACCCTAACCCTAACCCTAACCCTAACCCTAACCCTAACCCTAACCCTAACCCTAACCCTAACCCTAACCCTAACCCTAACCCTAACCCTAACCCTAACCCTAACCCTAACCCTACCCTAACCCTAACCCTAACCCTAACCCTAACCCTAACCCTAACCCTAACCCTAACCCTAACCCTAACCCTAACCCTAACCCTAACCCTAACCCTAACCCTAACCCTAACCCTAACCCTAACCCTAACCCTAACCCTAACCCTAACCCTAACCCTAACCCTAACCCTAACCCTAACCCTAACCCTAACCCTAACCCTAACCCTAACCCTAACCCTAACCCTAACCCTAACCCTAACCCTAACCCTAACCCTAACCCTAACCCTAACCCTAACCCTAACCCTAACCCTAACCCTAACCCTAACCCTAACCCTAACCCTAACCCTAACCCTAACCCTAACCCTAACCCTAACCCTAACCCTAACCCTAACCCTAACCCTAACCCTAACCCTAACCCTAACCCTAACCCTAACCCTAACCCTAACCCTAACCCTAACCCTAACCCTAACCCTAACCCTAACCCTAACCCTAACCCTAACCCTAACCCTAACCCTAACCCTAACCCTAACCCTAACCCTAACCCTAACCCTAACCCTAACCCTAACCCTAACCCTAACCCTAACCCTAACCCTAACCCTAACCCTAACCCTAACCCTAACACCCTAACCCTAACCCTAACCCTAACCCTAACCCTAACCCTAACCCTAACCCTAACCCTAACCCTAACCCTAACCCTAACCCTAACCCTAACCCTAACCCTAACCCTAACCCTAACCCTAACCCTAACCCTAACCCTAACCCTAACCCTAACCCTAACCCTAACCCTAACCCTAACCCTAACCCTAACCCTAACCCTAACCCTAACCCTAA
>NW_026912157.1:305000-517500 GCF_963662255.1 Cinclus cinclus | reverse complement strand
ACCCTAACCCTAACCCTAACCCTAACCCGGATTAACCCTAACCCTAACCCTAACCCTAACCCTAACCCTAACCCTAACCCTAACCCTAACCCTAACCCTAACCCTAACCCTAACCCTAACCCGGATTAACCCTAACCCTAACCCTAACCCTAACCCTAACCCTAACCCTAACCCTAACCTGGATTAACCCTAACCCTAACCCTAACCCTAACCCTAACCCTAACTTTTCCCCAAGAAGCCAAACTCAAGAACCCTCAATGCAGATGTCATTTTGTGGGGCGCGTTTGGGGCTCCGATGGCAGCCAGGTTTGGAGGAGGGGGCAGCTTTGGTCTGGGAGAAATCCTCGTCCTTATGGAATTTTTGTAGTCTAAAGCCCAGCACGGGCCGCAGGCTAGTTAGGCAAGTTGGCTTTGAAAGGAGGCACTTTTCCCCAGGAAGCCAAACTCAAGAGCCCACTTGGCAGATGTCATTTTGTAGGGCGCGTTTGGGCCTCCGATGTCAGCCAGGTTTGGAGGAGGGGGCAGCTTTGGTCTGGGAGAAATCCTCGTCCTTATGGAATTTTTGTAGGCAAAAACCCCACATGGGCCGCAGGCAAGTTAGGCAAGTTGACTCCGAAAGGAGGCACTTTTCCCCAAGAAGCCAAACTCAAGAACCCTCAATGCAGATGTCATTTTGTGGGGCGCGTTTGGGCCTCGGATGGCAGCCAGGTTTGGAGGAGGGGGCAGCTTTGGTCTGGGAGAAATCCTCGTCCTTATGGAATTTTTGTAGTCTAAAGCCCAGCACGGGCCGCAGGCTAGTTAGGCAAGTTGGCTTTGAAAGGAGGCACTTTTCCGCAAGAAGCCAATCTCAAGAGCCCACTTGGCAGATGTCATTTTGTAGGGCGCGTTTGGGCCTCCGATGGCAGCCAGGTTTGGAGGAGGGGGCAGCTTTGGTCTGGGAGAAATCCTCGTCCTTATGGAATTTTTGTAGGCAAAAGCCCAGGACCGGCCGCAGGCAAGTTGGCTTTGAAAGGAGGCACTTCCACCCAAGAAGCCAAACTCAAGAGCCCACTTGGCAGGTGTCATTTTGTAGGGCACGTTTGGGCCTCCGATGGCAGCCAGGTTTGGAGGAGGGGGCAGCTTTGGTCTGGGAGAAATCCTCGTCCTTCTGGAATTTTTGTAGTCTAAAGCCCAGCACGGGCCGCAGGCTAGTTAGGCAAGTTGGCTTTGAAAGGAGGCACTTTTCCGCAAGAAGCCAATCTCAAGAGCCCACTTGGCAGATGTCATTTTGTAGGGCGCGTTTGGGCCTCCGATGGCAGCCAGGTTTGGAGGAGGGGGCAGCTTTGGTCTGGGAGAAATCCTCGTCCTTATGGAATTTTTGTAGGCAAAAGCCCAGGACCGGCCGCAGGCAAGTTGGCTTTGAAAGGAGGCACTTCCACCCAAGAAGCCAAACTCAAGAGCCCACTTGGCAGGTGTCATTTTGTAGGGCACGTTTGGGCCTCCGATGGCAGCCAGGTTTGGAGGAGGGGGCAGCTTTGGTCTGGGAGAAATCCTCGTCCTTCTGGAATTTTTGTAGGCAAAAGCCCTGCATGGGCCGCAGGCAAGTTGACTCCGAAAGGAGGCACTTTTCCCCAGGAAGCCAAACTCAAGAACCCTCAATGCAGGTGTCATTTGGTGGGGCGCGTTTGGGCCTCCGATGGCAGCCAGGTTTGGAGGAGGGGGCAGCTTTGGTCTGGGAGAAATCCTCGTCCTTCTGGAATTTTTGTAGGCAAAAGCCCAGGACGGGCCGCAGGCAAGTTAGGCAAGTTGGCTCCGAAAGGAGGCACTTTTCCCCAAGAAGCCAAACTCAAGAGCCCACTTGGCAGATGTCATTTTGTGGGGCGCATTTGGGCCTCTGATGGCAGCCAGGTTTGGAGGAGGGGGCAGCTTTGGTCTGGGAGAAATCCTCGTCCTTATGGAATTTTTGTAGGCAAAAGCCCAGGACGGGCCGCAGGCAAGTTGGCTTTGAAAGGAGGTACTTCCACCCAGGAAGCCAAACTCAAGAGCCCACTTGGCAGGTGTCATTTTGTAGGGCACGTTTGGGCCTCCGATGGCAGCCAGGTTTGGAGGAGGGGGCAGCTTTGGTCTGGGAGAAATCCTCATCCTTATGGAATTTTTGTAGGCAAAAGCCCAGGACGGGCCGCAGGCAAGTTGGCTTTGAAAGGAGGTACTTCCACCCAAGAAGCCAAACTCAAGAGCCCACTTGGCAGATGTCATTTTGTAGGGCACGTTTGGGCCTCCGATGGCAGCCAGGTTTGGAGGAGGGGGCAGCTTTGGTCTGGGAGAAATCCTCGTCCTTATGGAATTTTTGTAGGCAAAAGCCCGGGACGGGACACAGGCAAGTTGGTTTTGAAAGGAGTCACTTTTCCCCAAGAAGCCAAACTCAAGAGCCCACTTGGCAGGTGTCATTTTGTAGGGCACGTTTGGGCCTCCGATGGCAGCCAGGTTTGGAGGAGGGGGCAGCTTTGGTCTGGGAGAAATCCTCGTCCTTATGGAATTTTTGGAGGCAAAAGCCCAGGACGGGCCGCAGGCAAGGTAGGCAAGTTGGCTCCGAATGGAGGCACTTTTCCCCAAGAAGCCAAACTCAAGAACCCTCAATGCAGATGTCATTTTGTGGGGCGCGTTTGGGCCTCTGATGGCAGCCAGGTTTGGAGGAGGGGGCAGCTTTGGTCTGGGAGAAATCCTCGTCCTTGTGGAATTTTTGTAGTCTAAAGCCCAGCACGGGCCGCAGGCAAGTTAGGCAAGTTGGCTTTGAAAGGAGGCACTTTTCCGCAAGAAGCCAATCTCAAGAGCCCACTTGGCAGATGTCATTTTGTAGGGCGCGTTTCGGCCTCCGATGGCAGCCAGGTTTGGAGGAGGGGGCAGCTTTGGTCTGGGAGAAATCCTCGTCCTTATGGAATTTTTGTAGGCAAAAGCCCAGGACCGGCCGCAGGCAAGTTGGCTTTGAAAGGAGGCACTTCCACCCAAGAAGCCAAACTCAAGAGCCCACTTGGCAGGTGTCATTTTGTAGGGCACGTTTGGGCCTCCGATGGCAGCCAGGTTTGGAGGAGGGGGCAGCTTTGGTCTGGGAGAAATCCTCGTCCTTCTGGAATTTTTGTAGTCTAAAGCCCAGCACGGGCCGCAGGCTAGTTAGGCAAGTTGGCTTTCAAAGGAGGCACTTTTCCGCAAGAAGCCAATCTCAAGAGCCAACTTGGCAGATGTCATTTTGTAGGGCGCGTTTGGGCCTCCGATGGCAGCCAGGTTTGGAGGAGGGGGCAGCTTTGGTCTGGGAGAAATCCTCGTCCTTATGGAATTTTTGTAGGCAAAAGCCCAGGACCGGCCGCAGGCAAGTTGGCTTTGAAAGGAGGCACTTCCACCCAAGAAGCCAAACTCAAGAGCCCACTTGGCAGGTGTCATTTTGTAGGGCACGTTTGGGCCTCCGATGGCAGCCAGGTTTGGAGGAGGGGGCAGCTTTGGTCTGGGAGAAATCCTCGTCCTTCTGGAATTTTTGTAGGCAAAAGCCCTGCATGGGCCGCAGGCAAGTTGACTCCGAAAGGAGGCACTTTTCCCCAGGAAGCCAAACTCAAGAACCCTCAATGCAGGTGTCATTTTGTGGGGCGCGTTTGGGCCTCCGATGGCAGCCAGGTTTGGAGGAGGGGGCAGCTTTGGTCTGGGAGAAATCCTCGTCCTTCTGGAATTTTTGGAGGCAAAAGCCCAGGACGGGCCGCAGGCAAGTTAGGCAAGTTGGCTCCGAAAGGAGGCAATTTTCCCCAAGAAGCCAAACTCAAGAGCCCACTTGGCAGATGTCATTTTGTGGGGCGCATTTGGGCCTCTGATGGCAGCCAGGTTTGGAGGAGGGGGCAGCTTTGGTCTGGGAGAAATCCTCGTCCTTATGGAATTTTTGTAGGCAAAAGCCCAGGACGGGCCGCAGGCAAGTTGGCTTTGAAAGGAGGTACTTCCACCCAAGGAGCCAAACTCAAGAGCCCACTTGGCAGGTGTCATTTTGTAGGGCGCGTTTCGGCCTCCGATGGCAGCCAGGTTTGGCGGAGGGGGCAGCTTTGGTCTGGGAGAAATCCTCGTCCTTATGGAATTTTTGTAGGCAAAAGCCCTGCATGGGCCGCCGGCAAGTTGACTCCGAAAGGAGGCACTTTTCCTCAAGAAGCCAAACTCAAGAGCCCGCTTGGCAGATGTCATTTTGTAGGGCGCGTTTGGGCCTCCGATGGCAGCCAGGTTTGGCGGAGGGGGCAGCTTTGGTCTGGGAGAAATCCTCGTCCTTATGGAATTTTTGTAGGCAAAAGCCCTGCATGGGCCGCCGGCAAGTTGACTCCGAAAGGAGGCAATTTTCCCCAAGAAGCCAAACTCAAGAGCCCACTTGGCAGGTGTCATTTTGTAGGGCGTGTTTGGGCCTCCGATGGCAGCCAGGTTTGGAGGAGGGGGCAGCTTTGGTCTGGGAGGAATCCTCGTCCTTATGGAATTTTTGTAGCAAAAGCCCGGGACGGGACGCAGGCAAGTTGATTTTGAAAGGAGTCACTTTTCCCCAAGAAGCCAAACTCAAGAGCCCACTTGGCAGGTGTCATTTTCTAGGGTGCGTTTGGGCCTCCGATGTCAGCCAGGTTTGGAGGAGGGGGCAGCTTTGGTCTGGGAGAAATCCTCGTCCTTATGGAATTTTTGTAGTCTAAAGCCCAGCACGGGCCGCAGGCTAGTTAGGCAAGTTGGCTTTGAAAGGAGGCACTTTTCCGCAAGAAGCCAATCTCAAGAGGCAACTTGGCAGATGTCATTTTGTAGGGCGCGTTTGGGCCTCCGATGGCAGCCAGGTTTGGAGGAGGGGGCAGCTTTGGTCTGGGAGAAATCCTCGTCCTTATGGAATTTTTGTAGGCAAAAGCCCAGGACGGGCCGCAGGCAAGTTGGCTTTGAAAGGAGGCACGTCCACCCAAGAAGCCAAACTCAAGAGCCCACTTGGCAGGTGTCAGTTTGTAGGGCACGTTTGGGCCTCCGATGGCAGCCAGGTTTGGAGGAGGGGGCAGCTTTGGTCTGGGAGAAATCCTCGTCCTTCTGGAATTTTTGTAGGCAAAAGCCCTGCATGGGCCGCAGGCAAGTTGACTCCGAAAGGAGGCACTTTTCCCCAGGAAGCCAAACTCAAGAACCCTCAATGCAGGTGTCATTTTGTGGGGCGCGTTTGGGCCTCTGATGGCAGCCAGGTTTGGAGGAGGGGGCAGCTTTGGTCTGGGAGAAATCCTCGTCCTTATGGAATTTTTGTCGGCAAAAGCCCAGCACGGGCCGCAGGCTAGTTAGGCAAGTTGGCTTTGAAAGGAGGCACTTTCCCCCAAGAAGCCAAACTCAAGAGCCCACTTGGCAGGTGTCATTTTGTAGGGCGCGTTTGGGCCTCCAATGGCAGCCAGGTTTGGAGGAGGGGGCAGCTTTGGTCTGGGAGAAATCCTCGTCCTTATGGAATTTTTGGAGGCAAAAGCCCAGGATGGGCCGCAGGCAAGTTGGCTTTGAAAGGAGGTACTTCCACCCAAGAAGCCAAACTCAAGAGCCCACTTGGCAGATGTCATTTTGTAGGGCACGTTTGGGCCTCCGATGGCAGCCAGGTTTGGAGGAGGGGGCAGCTTTGGTCTGGGAGAAATCCTCGTCCTTATGGAATTTTTATAGCAAAAGCCCGGGACGGGACACAGGCAAGTTGGTTTTGAAAGGAGTCACTTTTCCCCAAGAAGCCAAACTCAAGAGCCCACTTGGCAGGTGTCATTTTGTAGGGCACGTTTGGGCCTCCGATGGCAGCCAGGTTTGGAGGAGGGGGCAGCTTTGGCCTGGGAGAAATCCTCGTCCTTATGGAATTTTTGGAGGCAAAAGCCCAGGACGGGCCGCAGGCTAGTTAGGCAAGTTGGCTCCGAAAGGAGGCACTTTTCCCCAAGAAGCCAAACTCAAGAAACCTCAATGCAGATGTCATTTTGTGGGGCGCGTTTGGGCCTCCGATGGCAGCCAGGTTTGGAGGAGGGGGCAGCTTTGGTCTGGGAGAAATCCTCGTCCTTCTGGAATTTTTGTAGCAAAAGCCCGGGACAGGACACAGGCAAGTTGGTTTTGAAAGGAGTCACTTTTCCCCAAGAAGCCAAACTCAAGAGCCCACTTGGCAGGTGTCATTTTGTAGGGCACGTTTGGGCCTCCGATGGCAGCCAGGTTTGGAGGAGGGGGCAGCTTTGGCCTGGGAGAAATCCTCATCCTTCTGGAATTTTTGTAGGCAAAAGCTCAGGACGTGCCGCAGGCAAGTTAGGCAAGTTGGCTCCGAAAGGAGGCACTTTTCCCCAAGAAGCCAAACTCAAGAACCCTCAATGCAGATGTCATTTTGTGGGGCGCGTTTGGGCCTCCGATGGCAGCCAGGTTTGGAGGAGGGGGCAGCTTTGGTCTGGGAGAAATCCTCGTCCTTATGGAATTTTTGTAGTCAAAAGCCCAGCACGGGCCGCAGGCTAGTTAGGCATGTTGGCTTTGAAAGGAGGCACTTTTCCGCAAGAAGCCAAACTCAAGAGCCCACTTGGCAAATGTCATTTTGTAGGGCGCGTTTGGGCCTCCGATGGCAGCCAGGTTTGGAGGAGGGGGCAGCTTTGGTCTGGGAGAAATCCTTGTCCTTATGGAATTTTTGTAGCAAAAGCCCAGGACGGGCCGCAGGCAAGTTGGCTTTGAAAGGAGTCACTTTTCCCCAAGAAGCCAAACTCAAGAGCCCACTTGGCAGGTGTCATTTTGTAGGGCACGTTTGGGCCTCCGATGGCAGCCAGGTTTGGAGGAGGGGGCAGCTTTGGTCTGGGAGAAATCCTCGTCCTTCTGGAATTTTTGGAGGCAAAAGCCCAGGACGGGCCGCAGGCACGTTAGGCAATTTGGCTCCGAAAGGAGGCACTTTTCCCCAAGAAGCCAAACTCAAGAGCCCACTTGGCAGGTGTCATTTTGTAGGGCGCGTTTGGGCCTCCGATGGCAGCCAGGTTTGGAGGAGGGGGCAGCTTTGGTCTGGGAGAAATCCTCGTCCTTATGGAATTTTTGTACTCAAAAGCCCAGTACGGGCCGCAGGCAAGTTAGGCAAGTTGGCTCCGAAAGGAGGCACTTTTCCCCAAGAAGCCAAACTCAAGAACCCACTTGGCAGATGTCATTTTGTAGGGCGCGTTTGGGCCTCCGATGGCAGCCAGGTTTGGAGGAGGGGGCAGCTTTGTTCTGGGAGAAATCCTCGTCCTTATGGAATTTTTGTAGGCAAAAGCCCTGCATGGGCCGCAGGCAAGTTGGCTTTGAAAGGAGGCACTTTTCCGCAAGAAGCCAAACTCAAGAGCCCACTTGGCAGATGTCATTTTGTAGGGCGCGTTTGGGCCTCCGATGGCAGCCAGGTTTGGAGGAGGGGGCAGCTTTGGTCTGGGAGGAATCCTCGTCCTTATGGAATTTTCGTAGCAAAAGCCCAGGACGGGACGCAGGCAAGTTGGTTTTGAAAGGAGTCACTTTTCCCCAAGAAGCCAAACTCAAGAGCCGACTTGGCAGGTGTCATTTTGTAGGGCGCGTTTGGGCCTCCGATGTCAGCCAGGTTTGGAGGAGGTGGCAGCTTTGGTCTGGGAGAAATCCTCGTCCTTATGGAATTTTTGTAGGCAAAAACCCCACATGGGCCGCAGGCAAGTTAGGCAAGTTGACTCCGAAAGGAGGCACTTTTCCCCAAGAAGCCAAACTCAAGAACCCTCAATGCAGATGTCATTTTGTAGGGCGCGTTTGGGCCTCCAATGGCAGCCAGGTTTGGAGGAGGGGGCAGCTTTGGTCTGGGAGAAATCCTCGTCCTTATGGAATTTTTGGAGGCAAAAGCCCAGGACGGGCCGCAGGCAAGTTGGCTTTGAAAGGAGGTACTTCCACCCAAGAAGCCAAACTCAAGAGCCCACTTGGCAGATGTCATTTTGTAGGGCACGTTTGGGCCTCCGATGGCAGCCAGGTTTGGAGGAGGGGGCAGCTTTGGTCTGGGAGAAATCCTCGTCCTTATGGAATTTTTGTAGCAAAAGCCCGGGACGGGACACAGGCAAGTTGGTTTTGAAAGGAGTCACTTTTCCCCAAGAAGCCAAACTCAAGAGCCCACTTGGCAGGTGTCATTTTGTAGGGCACGTTTGGGCCTCCGATGGCAGCCAGGTTTGGAGGAGGGGGCAGCTTTGGCCTGGGAGAAATCCTCGTCCTTATGGAATTTTTGGAGGCAAAAGCCCAGGACGGGCCGCAGGCTAGCTAGGCAAGTTGGCTCCGAAAGGAGGCACTTTTCCCCAAGAAGCCAACCTCAAGAACCCTCAATGCAGATGTCATTTTGTGGGGCGCGTTTGGGCCTCCGATGGCAGCCAGGTTTGGAGGAGGGGGCAGCTTTGGTCTGGGAGAAATCCTCGTCCTTCTGGAATTTTTGTAGCAAAAGCCCGGGACTGGACACAGGCAAGTTGGTTTTGAAAGGAGTCACTTTTCCCCAAGAAGCCAAACTCAAGAGCCCACTTGGCAGGTGTCATTTTGTAGGGCACGTTTGGGCCTCCGATGGCAGCCAGGTTTGGAGGAGGGGGCAGCTTTGGCCTGGGAGAAATCCTCGTCCTTATGGAATTTTTGTAGGCAAAAGCCCAGGACGTGCCGCAGGCAAGTTAGGCAAGTTGGCTCCGAAAGGAGGCACTTTTCCCCAAGAAGCCAAACTCAAGAACCCTCAATGCAGATGTCATTTTGTGGGGCGCGTTTGGGCCTCCGATGGCAGCCAGGTTTGGAGGAGGGGGCAGCTTTGTTCTGGGAGAAATCCTCGTCCTTATGGAATTTTTGTAGTCTAAAGCCCAGCACGGGCCGCAGGCTAGTTAGGCAAGTTGGCTTTGAAAGGAGGCACTTTTCCGCAAGAAGCCAAACTCAAGAGCCCACTTGGCAAATGTCATTTTGTAGGGCGCGTTTGGGCCTCCGATGGCAGCCAGGTTTGGAGGAGGGGGCAGCTTTGGTCTGGGAGAAATCCTTGTCCTTATGGAATTTTTGTATCAAAAGCCCAGGACGGGCCGCAGGCAAGTTGGCTTTGAAAGGAGGCACTTCCACCCAAGAAGCCAAACTCAAGAGCCCACTTGGCAGGTGTCATTTTGTAGGGCACGTTTGGGCCTCCGATGGCAGCCAGGTTTGGAGGAGGGGGCAGCTTTGGTCTGGGAGAAATCCTCGTCCTTCTGGAATTTTTGTAGGAAAAAGCCCTGCATGGGCCGCAGGCAAGTTGACTCCGAAAGGAGGCACTTTTCCCCAAGAAGCCAAACTCAAGAGCCCACTTGGCAGATGTCATTTTGTGGGGCGCGTTTGGGCCTCCGATGGCAGCCAGGTTTGGAGGAGGGGGCAGCTTTGGTCTGGGAGAAATCCTCGTCCTTCTGGAATTTTTGGAGGCAAAAGCCCAGGACGGGCCGCAGGCACGTTAGGCAATTTGGCTCCGAAAGGAGGCACTTTTCCCCAAGAAGCCAAACTCAAGAGCCCACTTGGCAGGTGTCTCTTTGTAGGGCGCGTTTGGGCCTCCGATGGCAGCCAGGTTTGGAGGAGGGGGCAGCTTTGGTCTGGGAGAAATCCTCGTCCTTATGGAATTTTTGGAGGCAAAAGACCAGGACGGGCCGCAGGCAAGTTGGCTTTGAAAGGAGGCACTTTTCCCCAAGAAGCCAAACTCAAGAGCCCACTTGGCAGATGTCATTTTGTAGGGCGCGTTTGGGCCTCTGATGGCAGCCAGGTTTGGAGGAGGGGGCAGCTTTGGTCTGGGAGAAATCCTCGTCCTTATGGAATTTTTGTAGGCAAAAGCCCAGCACAGGCCGCAGGCTAGTTAGGCAAGTTGGCTCCGAAAGGAGGCACTTTTCCCCAAGAAGCCAAACTCAAGAGCCCACTTGGCAGGTGTCATTTTGTAGGGCGCGTTTGGGCCTCCGATGGCAGCCAGGTTTGGAGGAGGGGGCAGCTTTGGTCTGGGAGAAATCCTCGTCCTTATGGAATTTTTGGAGGCAAAAGCCCTGCATGGGCCGCCGGCAAGTTGACTCCGAAAGGAGGCACTTTTCCCCAAGAAGCCAAACTCAAGAGCCCGCTTGGCAGATGTCATTTTGTAGGGCGCGTTTGGGCCTCCGATGGCAGCCAGGTTTGGCGGAGGGGGCAGCTTTGGTCTGGGAGGAATCCTCGTCCTTATGGAATTTTTGTAGCAATCGTCCGGGACGGGACGCAGGCAAGTTGGTTTTGAAAGGAGTCACTTTTCCCCAAGAAGCCAAACTCAAGAGCCCACTTGGCAGATGTCATTTTGTAGGGCGCGTTTGGGCCTCCGATGGCAGCCAGGTTTGGAGGAGGGAGCAGCTTTGGTCTGGGAGAAATCCTTGTCCTTCTGGAATTTTTGTAGGCAAAAGCCCAGGACGGGCCGCAGGCAAGTTAGGCAAGTTGGCTTTGAAAGGAGGCACTTTTCCCCAAGAAGCCAAACTCAAGAGCCCACTTGGCAGGTGTCATTTTGTAGGGCGCGTTTGGGCCTCCGATGGCAGCCAGGTTTGGAGGAGGGGGCAGCTTTGTTCTGGGAGAAATCCTCGTCCTTCTGGAATTTTTGTAGGCAAAAGCCCTGCATGGGCCGCCGGCAAGTTGACTCCGAAAGGAGGCACTTTTCCCCAAGAAGCCAAACTCAAGAGCCCACTTGGCAGGTGTCATTTTGTAGGGCGCGTTTGGGCCTCCGATGGCAGCCAGGTTTGGAGGAGGGGGCAGCTTTGGTCTGGGAGAAATCCTCGTCCTTATGGAATTTTTGGAGGCAAAAACCCTGCATGAGCCGCAGGCAAGTTGACTCCGAAAGGAGGCACTTTTCCCCAGAAAGCCAAACTCAAGAGCCCGCTTGGCAGATGTCATTTTGTAGGGCGCGTTTGGGCCTCCGATGTCAGCCAGGTTTGGAGGAGGGGGCAGCTTTGGTCTGGGAGGAATCCTCGTCCTTATGGAATTTTTGTAGCAAAAGCCCAGGACGGGACGCAGGCAAGTTGGTTTTGAAAGGAGTCACTTTTCCCCAAGATGCCAAACTCAAGAGCCGACTTGGCAGGTGTCATTTTGTAGGGCGCGTTTGGGCCTCCGATGGCAGCCAGGTTTGGAGGAGGGGGCAGCTTTGGTCTGGGAGAAATCCTCGTCCTTATGGAATTTTTGTAGGCAAAAGCCCAGCACAGGCCGCAGGCAAGTTGGCTTTGAAAGGAGGTACTTCCACCCAAGAAGCCAAACTCAAGAGCCCACTTGGCAGATGTCATTTTGTAGGGCACGTTTCGGCCTCCGATGGCAGCCAGGTTTGGAGGAGGGAGCAGCTTTGGTCTGGGAGAAATCCTTGTCCTTCTGGAATTTTTGTAGGCAAAAACCCCGCATGGGCCGCAGGCAAGTTAGGCAAGTTGCTTTGAAAGGAGGCACTTTCCCCCAAGAAGCCAAACTCAAGAACCCACAATGCAGATGTCATTTTGTAGGGCGCGTTTGGGCCTCCGATGGCAGCCAGGTTTGGAGGAGGGGGCAGCTTTGGTCTGGGAGAAATCCTCGTCCTTATGGAATTTTTGTAGCAAAAGCCCAGGATGGGCCGCAGGCAAGTTAGGCAAGTTGGCTCCGAAAGGAGGCACTTTTCCCCAAGAAGCCAAACTCAAGAACCCTCAATGCAGATGTCATTTTGTGGGGCGCGTTTGGGCCTCCGATGGCAGCCAGGTTTGGAGGAGGGGGCAGCTTTGGTCTGGGAGAAATCCTCGTCCTTATAGAATTTTTGTAGTCTAAAGCCCAGCACGGGCTGCAGGCAAGTTGGCTTTGAAAGGAGGCACTTTCCCCCAAGAAGCCAAACTCAGGAGCCCACTTGGCAGATGTCATTTTGTAGGGCGCGTTTGGGCCACCGATGGCAGCTAGGTTTGGAGGAGGGGGCAGCTTTGGTCTGGGAGAAATCCTCGTCCTTATGGAATTTTTGTAGGCAAAAGCCCAGAATGGGCTGCAGGCTAGTTAGGCAAGTTGGCTTTGAAAGGAGGCACTTTTCCGCAAGAAGCCAAACTCAAGAGCCCACTTGGCAGATGTCATTTTGTAGGGCGCGTTTGGGCCTCCGATGGCAGCCAGGTTTGGAGGAGGGGGCAGCTTTGGTCTGGGAGAAATCCTCGTCCTTATGGAATTTTTGTAGGCAAAAGCCCAGCACGGGCCGCAGGCAAGTTGGCTTTGAAAGGAGGCACTTCCACCCAAGAAGCCAAACTCAAGAGCCCACTTGGCAGGTGTCATTTTGTAGGGCGCGTTTGGGCCTCCGATGGCAGCCAGGTTTGGAGGAGGGGGCAGCTTTGGTCTGGGAGAAATCCTCGTCCTTATGGAATTTTTGGAGGCAAAAGCCCTGCATGGGCCGCCGGCAAGTTGACTCCGAAAGGAGGCACTTTTCCCCAAGAAGCCAAACTCAAGAGCCCGCTTGGCAGATGTCATTTTGTAGGGCGCGTTTGGGCCTCCGATGGCAGCCAGGTTTGGCGGAGGGGGCAGCATTGGTCTGGGAGGAATCCTCGTCCTTATGGAATTTTTTGAGGCAAAAGCCCTGCATGGGCCGCCGGCAAGTTGACTCCGAAAGGAGGCAATTTTCCCCAAGAAGCCAAACTCAAGAGCCCACTTGGCAGGTGTCATTTTGTAGGGCGCGTTTGGGCCTCCGATGGCAGCCAGGTTTGGAGGAGGGGGCAGCTTTGGTCTGGGAGAAATCCTCGTCCTTATGGAATTTTTGTAGGCAAAACCCCTGCATGAGCCGCAGGCAAGTTGACTCCGAAAGGAGGCACTTTTCCCCAGAAAGCCAAACTCAAGAGCCCACTTGGCAGATGTCATTTTGTAGGGCGCGTTTGGGCCTCCGATGGCAGCCAGGTTTGGAGGAGGGGGCAGCTTTGGTCTGGGAGGAATCCTCGTCCTTATGGAATTTTTGTAGCAAAAGCCCGGGACGGGACGCAGGCAAGTTGGTTTTGAAAGGAGTCACTTTTCCCCAAGAAGCCAAACTCAAGAGCCCACTTGGCAGGTGTCATTTTCTAGGGCGCGTTTGGGCCTCCGATGTCAGCCAGGTTTGGAGGAGGGGGCAGCTTTGGTCTGGGAGAAATCCTCGTCCTTCTGGAATTTTTGTAGGCAAAAACCCCGCATGGGCCGCAGGCAAGTTAGGCAAGTTGACTCCGAAAGGAGGCACTTTTCCCCAAGAAGCCAAACTCAAGAGCCCACTTGGCAGGTGTCATTTTGTAGGGCGCGTTTGGGCCTCCGATGGCAGCCAGGTTTGGAGGAGGGGGCAGCTTTGGTCTGGGAGAAATCCTCGTCCTTATGGAATTTTTGTAGGCAAAAGCCCTGCATGGGCCGCAGGAAAGTTGACTCCGAAAGGAGGCACTTTTCCCCAGGAAGCCAAACTCAAGAACCCTCAATGCAGGTGTCATTTTGTGGGGCGCGTTTGGGCCTCCGATTGCAGCCAGGTTTGGAGGAGGGGGCAGCTTTGGTCTGGGAGAAATCCTCGTCCTTATGGAATTTTTGTAGGCAAAAGCCCAGGACGGGCCGCAGGCAAGTTGGCTTTGAAAGGAGGTACTTCCACCCAAGAAGACAAACTCAAGAGCCCACTTGGCAGATGTCATTTTGTAGGGCACGTTTCGGCCTCCGATGGCAGCCAGGTTTGGAGGAGGGGGCAGCTTTGGTCTGGGAGAAATCCTCGTCCTTATGGAATTTTTGTAGTCTAAAGCCCAGCACGGGCCGCAGGCTAGTTAGGCAAGCTGGCTTTGAAAGGAGGCACTTTTCCGCTCAAGAAGCCAAACTCAAGAGCCCACTTGGCAAATGTCATTTTGTAGGGCGCGTTTGGGCCTCCGATGGCAGCCAGGTTTGGAGGAGGGGGCAGCTTTGGTCTGGGAGAAATCCTCGTCCTTCTGGAATTTTTGTAGCAAAAGCCCAGCACGGGCCGCAGGCAAGTTGGCTTTGAAAGGAGGCACTTCCACCCAAGAAGCCAAACTCAAGAGCTCACTTGGCAGGTGTCATTTTGTAGGGCACGTTTGGGCCTCCGATGGCAGCCAGGTTTGGAGGAGGGGGCAGCTTTGGTCTGGGAGAAAGCCTCGTCCTTCTGGAATTTTTGTAGGCAAAAGCCCTGCATGGGCCGCAGCCAAGTTGACTCCGAAAGGAGGCACTTTTCCCCAGGAAGCCAAACTCAAGAACCCTCAATGCAGGTGTCATTTTGTGGGGCGCGTTTGGGCCTCCGATGGCAGCCAGGTTTGGAGGAGGGGGCAGCTTTGGTCTGGGAGAAATCCTCGTCCTTCTGGAATTTTTGTAGTCTAAAGCCCAGCACGGGCCGCAGGCTAGTTAGGCAAGTTGGCTCCGAATGGAGGCACTTTTCCCCAAGAAGCCAAACTCAAGAGCCCACTTGGCAGATGTCATTTTGTAGGGCGCGTTTGGGCCTCTGATGGCAGCCAGGTTTGGAGGAGGGGGCAGCTTTGGTCTGGGAGAAATCCTCGTCGTTATGGAATTTTTGTAGGCAAAACCCCAGCACAGGCCGCAGGCTACTTAGGCAAGTTGGTTTTGAAAGGAGTCACTTTTCCCCAAGAAGCCAAACTCAAGAGCCCACTTGGCAGGTGTCATTTTGTAGGGCGCGTTTGGGCCTCCGATGGCAGCCAGGTTTGGAGGAGGGGGCAGCTTTGGTCTGGGAGAAATCCTCGTCCTTATGGAATTTTTGGAGGCAAAAGCCCTGCATGGGCCGCCGGCAAGTTGACTCCGAAAGGAGGCACTTTTCCCCAAGAAGCCAAACTCAAGAGCCCGCTTGGCAGATGTCATTTTGTAGGGCGCGTTTGGGCCTCCGATGGCAGCCAGGTTTGGCGGAGGGGGCAGCTTTGGTCTGGGAGAAATCCTCGTCCTTATGGAATTTTTGTAGCAAACGTCCGGGACGGGACGCAGGCAAGTTGGTTTTGAAAGGAGTCACTTTTCCCCAAGAAGCCAAACTCAAGAGCCCACTTGGCAGATGTCATTTTGTAGGGCGCGTTTGGGCCTCCGATGGCAGCCAGGTTTGGAGGAGGGAGCAGCTTTGGTCTGGGAGAAATCCTTGTCCTTCTGGAATTTTTGTAGGCAAAAGCCCAGGACGGGCCGCAGGCAAGTTAGGCAAGTTGGCTTTGAAAGGAGGCACTTTTCCCCAAGAAGCCAAACTCAAGAGCCCACTTGGCAGGTGTCATTTTGTAGGGCGCGTTTGGGCCTCCGATGGCAGCCAGGTTTGGAGGAGGGGGCAGCTTTGGTCTGGGAGAAATCCTCGTCCTTATGGAATTTTTGTACTCAAAAGCCCAGGACGGGCCGCAGGCAAGTTAGGCAAGTTGGCTCCGAAAGGGGGCACTTTTCCCCAAGAAGCCAAACTCAAGAACCCACAATGCAGATGTCATTTTGTAGGGCGCGTTTGGGCCTCCGATGGCAGCCAGGTTTGGAGGAGGGGGCAGCTTTGTTCTGGGAGAAATCCTCGTCCTTATGGAATTTTTGTAGGCAAAAGCCCGGGACGGGACACAGGCAAGTTGGTTTTGAAAGGAGTCACTTTTCCCCAAGAAGCCAAACTCAAGAGCCCACTTGGCAGGTGTCATTTTGTAGGGCGCGTTTGGGCCTCCGATGGCAGCCAGGTTTGGAGGAGGGGGCAGCTTTGGTCTGGGAGAAATCCTCGTCCTTATGGAATTTTTGTAGGCAAAACCCCTGCATGAGCCGCAGGCAAGTTGACTCCGAAAGGAGGCACTTTTCCCCAGAAAGCCAAACTCAAGAGCCCACTTGGCAGATGTCATTTTGTAGGGCGCGTTTGGGCCTCCGATGGCAGCCAGGTTTGGAGGAGGGGGCAGCTTTGGTCTGGGAGGAATCCTCGTCCTTATGGAATTTTTGTAGTCTAAAGCCCAGCACGGGCCGCAGGCAAGTTGGTTTTGAAAGGAGTCACTTTTCCCCAAGAAGATAAACTCAAGAGCCCACTTGGCAGGTGTCATTTTGTAGGGCGCGTTTGGGCCTCCGATGTCAGCCAGGTTTGGAGGAGGGGGCAGCTTTGGTCTGGGAGAAATCCTCGTCCTTATGGAATTTTTGTAGGCAAAAACCCCACATGGGCCGCAGGCAAGTTAGGCAAGTTGGCTTTGAAAGGAGGCACTTCCACCCAAGAAGCCAAACTCAAGAGCCCACTTGGCAGGTGTCATTTTGTAGGGCACGTTTGGGCCTCCGATGGCAGCCAGGTTTGGAGGAGGGGGCAGCTTTGGTCTGGGAGAAATCCTCGTCCTTCTGGAATTTTTGTAGGCAAAAGCCCTGCATGGGCCGCAGGCAAGTTGACTCCGAAAGGAGGCACTTTTCCCCAGGAAGCCAAACTCAAGAACCCGCTTGGCAGATGTCATTTTGTGGGGCGCGTTTGGGCCTCCGATGGCAGCCAGGTTTGGAGGAGGGGGCAGCTTTGGTCTGGGAGAAATCCTCGTCCTTCTGGAATTTTTGGAGGCAAAAGCCCAGGACGGGCCGCAGGCAAGTTAGGCAATTTGGCTCCGAAAGGAGGCACTTTTCCCCAAGAAGCCAAACTCAAGAGCCCACTTGGCAGATGTCATTTTGTAGGGCGCGTTTGGGCCTCCGATGGCAGCCAGGTTTGGAGGAGGGGGCAGCTTTGGTCTGGGAGAAATCCTCGTCCTTATGGAATTTTTGGAGGCAAAAGCCCTGCATGGGCCGCCGGCAAGTTGACTCCGAAAGGAGGCACTTTTCCCCAAGAAGCCAAACTCAAGAGCCCGCTTGGCAGATGTCATTTTGTAGGGCGCGTTTGGGCCTCCGATGGCAGCCAGGTTTGGAGGAGGGGGCAGCTTTGTTCTGGGAGAAATCCTCGTCCTTATGGAATTTTTGTAGCAAACGTCCGGGACGGGACGCAGGCAAGTTGGTTTTGAAAGGAGTCACTTTTCCCCAAGAAGCCAAACTCAAGAGCCCACTTGGCAGATGTCATTTTGTAGGGCGCGTTTGGGCCTCCGATGGCAGCCAGGTTTGGAGGAGGGAGCAGCTTTGGTCTGGGAGAAATCCTTGTCCTTCTGGAATTTTTGTAGGCAAAAGCCCAGGACGGGCCGCAGGCAAGTTAGGCAAGTTGGCTTTGAAAGGAGTCACTTTTCCCCAAGAAGCCAAACTCAAGAGCCCACTTGGCAGATGTCATTTTGTAGGGCGCGTTTGGGCCTCCGATGGCAGCCAGGTTTGGAGGAGGGAGCTGCTTTGGTCTGGGAGAAATCCTTGTCCTTCTGGAATTTTTGTAGGCAAAAGCCCAGGACGGGCCGCAGGCAAGTTAGGCAAGTTGGCTTTGAAAGGAGGCACTTTTCCCCAAGAAGCCAAACTCAAGAGCCCACTTGGCAGGTGTCATTTTGTAGGGCGCGTTTGGGCCTCCGATGTCAGCCAGGTTTGGAGGAGGGGGCAGCTTTGTTCTGGGAGAAATCCTCGTCCTTATGGAATTTTTGTAGGCAAAAGCCCTGCATGGGCCGCCGGCAAGTTGACTCCGAAAGGAGGCAATTTTCCCCAAGAAGCCAAACTCAAGAGCCCACTTGGCAGGTGTCATTTTGTAGGGCGCGTTTGGGCCTCCGATGGCAGCCAGGTTTGGAGGAGGGGGCAGCTTTGGTCTGGGAGAAATCCTCGTCCTTATGGAATTTTTGGAGGCAAAACCCCTGCATGAGCCGCAGGCAAGTTGACTCCGAAAGGAGGCACTTTTCCCCAGAAAGCCAAACTCAAGAGCCCACTTGGCAGATGTCATTTTGTCGGGCGCGTTTGGGCCTCCGATGGCAGCCAGGTTTGGAGGAGGGGGCAGCTTTGGTCTGGGAGGAATCCTCGTCCTTATGGAATTTTTGTAGCAAAAGCCCAGGACGGGACGCAGGCAAGTTGGTTTTGAAAGGAGTCACTTTACCCCAAGAAGCCAAACTCAAGAGCCGACTTGGCAGGTGTCATTTTGTAGGGCGCGTTTGGGCCTCCGATGGCAGCCAGGTTTGGAGGAGGGGGCAGCTTTGGTCTGGGAGGAATCCTCGTCCTTATGGAATTTTTGTAGCAAAAGCCCAGGACGGGACGCAGGCAAGTTGGTTTTGAAAGGAGTCACTTTTCCCCAAGAAGCCAAACTCAAGAGCCGACTTGGCAGGTGTCATTTTGTAGGGCGCGTTTGGGCCTCCGATGGCAGCCAGGTTTGGAGGAGGGGGCAGCTTTGGTCTGGGAGAAATCCTCGTCCTTATGGAATTTTTGTAGGCAAAAACCCCACATGGGCCGCAGGCAAGTTAGGCAAGTTGACTCCGAAAGGAGGCACTTTTCCCCAAGAAGCCAAACTCAAGAACCCTCAATGCAGATGTCATTTTGTGGGGCGCGTTTGGGCCTCCGATGGCAGCCAGGTTTGGAGGAGGGGGCAGCTTTGGTCTGGGAGAAATCCTCGTCCTTATGGAATTTTTGTAGTCTAAAGCCCAGCACGGGCCGCAGGCTAGTTAGGCAAGTTGGCTTTGAAAGGAGGCACTTTTCCGCAAGAAGCCAAACTCAAGAGCCCACTTGGCAGATGTCATTTTGTAGGGCACGTTTGGGCCTCCGATGGCAGCCAGGTTTGGAGGAGGGGGCAGCTTTGGTCTGGGAGAAATCCTCGTCCTTATGGAATTTTTGTAGTCTAAAGCCCAGCACGGGCCGCAGGCAAGTTGGCTTTGAAAGGAGGCACTTCCACCCAAGAAGCCAAACTCAAGAGCCCACTTGGCAGGTGTCATTTTGTAGGGCACGTTTGGGCCTCCGATGGCAGCCAGGTTTGGAGGAGGGGGCAGCTTTGGTCTGGGAGAAATCCTCGTCCTTCTGGAATTTTTGTAGGCAAAAACCCCACATGGGCCGCAGGCAAGTTGACTCCGAAAGGAGGCACTTTTCCCCAGGAAGCCAAACTCAAGAACCCTCAATGCAGGTGTCATTTGGTGGGGCACGTTTGGGCCTCCGATGGCAGCCAGGTTTGGAGGAGGGGGCAGCTTTGGTCTGGGAGAAATCCTCGTCCTTCTGGAATTTTTGTAGGCAAAAGCCCTGCATGGGCCGCAGGCAAGTTGACTCCGAAAGGAGGCACTTTTCCCCAGGAAGCCAAACTCAAGAACCCTCAATGCAGGTGTCATTTTGTGGGGTGCGTTTGGGCCTCCGATGGCAGCCAGGTTTGGAGGAGGGAGCAGCTTTGGTCTGGGAGAAATCCTCGTCCTTCTGGAATTTTTGGCGGCAAAAGCCCTGGACGGGCCGCAGTCAAGTTAGGCAATTTGGCTCCGAAATGAGGCACTTTTCCACAAGAAGCCAAACTCAAGAGCCCACTTGGCAGATGTCATTTTGTAGGGCGCGTTTGGGCCTCTGATGGCAGCCAGGTTTGGAGGAGGGGGCAGCTTTGGTCTGGGAGAAATCCTCGTCCTTATGGAATTTTTGTAGGCAAAAGCCCAGCACAGGCCGCAGGCTAGTTAGGCAAGTTGGCTCCGAAAGGAGGCACTTTTCCCCAAGAAGCCAAACTCAAGAGCCCACTTGGCAGGTGTCATTTTGTAGGGCGCGTTTGGGCCTCCGATGGCAGCCAGGTTTGGAGGAGGGGGCAGCTTTGGTCTGGGAGAAATCCTCGTCCTTATGGAATTTTTGTAGGCAAAAGCCCTGCATGGGCCGCAGGCAAGTTGACTCCGAAAGGAGGCACTTTTCCCCAAGAAGCCAAACTCAAGAGCCCGCTTGGCAGATGTCATTTTGTAGGGCGCGTTTGGGCCTCCGATGGCAGCCAGGTTTGGCGGAGGGGGCAGCTTTGGTCTGGGAGGAATCCTCGTCCTTATGGAATTTTTGTAGCAAACGTCCGGGACGGGACGCAGGCAAGTTGGTTTTGAAAGGAGTCACTTTTCCCCAAGAAGCCAAACTCAAGAGCCCACTTGGCAGATGTCATTTTGTAGGGCGCGTTTGGGCCTCCGATGGCAGCCAGGTTTGGAGGAGGGAGCAGCTTTGGTCTGGGAGAAATCCTCGTCCTTATGGAATTTTTGTACTCAAAAGCCCAGGACGGGCCGCAGGCAAGTTAGGCAAGTTGGCTCCGAAAGGAGGCACTTTTCCCCAAGAAGCCAAACTCAAGAACCCACAATGCAGATGTCATTTTGTAGGGCGCGTTTGGGCCTCCGATGGCAGCCAGGTTTGGAGGAGGGGGCAGCTTTGTTCTGGGAGAAATCCTCGTCCTTATGGAATTTTTGTAGGCAAAAGCCCTGCATGGGCCGCCGGCAAGTTGACTCCGAAAGGAGGCAATTTTCCCCAAGAAGCCAAACTCAAGAGCCCACTTGGCAGGTGTCATTTTGTAGGGCGCGTTTGGGCCTCCGATGGCAGCCAGGTTTGGAGGAGGGGGCAGCTTTGGTCTGGGAGAAATCCTCGTCCTTATGGAATTTTTGTAGGCAAAACCCCTGCATGAGCCGCAGGCAAGTTGACTCCGAAAGGAGGCACTTTTCCCCAGAAAGCCAAACTCAAGAGCCCACTTGGCAGATGTCATTTTGTAGGGCGCGTTTGGGCCTCCGATGGCAGCCAGGTTTGGAGGAGGGGGCAGCTTTGGTCTGGGAGGAATCCTCGTCCTTATGGAATTTTTGTAGCAAAAGCCCAGGACGGGACGCAGGCAAGTTGGTTTTGAAAGGAGTCACTTTTACCCAAGAAGCCAAACTCAAGAGCCGACTTGGCAGGTGTCATTTTGTAGGGCGCGTTTGGGCCTCCGATGTCAGCCAGGTTTGGAGGAGGGGGCAGCTTTGGTCTGGGAGAAATCCTCGTCCTTATGGAATTTTTGTAGGCAAAAACCCCACATGGGCCGCAGGCAAATTAGGCAAGTTGGCTTTGAAAGGAGGCACTTCCACCCAAGAAGCCAAACTCAAGAGCCCACTTGGCAGGTGTCATTTTGTAGGGCACGTTTGGGCCTCCGATGGCAGCCAGGTTTGGAGGAGGGGGCAGCTTTGGTCTGGGAGAAATCCTCGTCCTTCTGGAATTTTTGTAGGCAAAAGCCCTGCATGGGCCGCAGGCAAGTTGACTCCGAAAGGAGGCACTTTTCCCCAGGAAGCCAAACTCAAGAACCCTCAATGCAGGTGTCATTTTGTGGGGCGCGTTTGGGCCTCCAATGGCAGCCAGGTTTGGAGGAGGGGGCAGCTTTGGTCTGGGAGAAATCCTCGTCCTTCTGGAATTTTTGTAGGCAAAAGCCCAGCACGGGCCGCAGGCTAGTTAGGCAAGTTGGCTCCGAAAGGAGGCACTTTTCCCCAAGAAGCCAAACTCAAGAGCCCACTTGGCAGGTGTCATTTTGTAGGGCGCGTTTGGGCCTCCGATGGCAGCCAGGTTTGGAGGAGGGGGCAGCTTTGGTCTGGGAGAAATCCTCGTCCTTATGGAATTTTTGGAGGCAAAAGCCCTGCATGGGCCGCCGGCAAGTTGACTCCGAAAGGGGGCACTTTTCCCCAAGAAGCCAAACTCAAGAGCCCGCTTGGCAGATGTCATTTTGTAGGGCGCGTTTGGGCCTCCGATGGCAGCCAGGTTTGGCGGAGGGGGCAGCTTTGGTCTGGGAGGAATCCTCGTCCTTATGGAATTTTTGTAGCAAACGTCCGGGACGGGACGCAGGCAAGTTGGTTTTGAAAGGAGTCACTTTTCCCCAAGAAGCCAAACTCAAGAGCCGACTTGGCAGGTGTCATTTTGTAGGGCGCGTTTGGGCCTCCGATGGCAGCCAGGTTTGGAGGAGGGGGCAGCTTTGGTCTGGGAGGAATCCTCGTCCTTATGGAATTTTTGTAGCAAAAGCCCAGGACGGGACGCAGGCAAGTTGGTTTTGAAAGGAGTCACTTTTCCCCAAGAAGCCAAACTCAAGAGCCGACTTGGCAGGTGTCATTTTGTAGGGCGCGTTTGGGCCTCCGATGGCAGCCAGGTTTGGAGGAGGGGGCAGCTTTGGTCTGGGAGAAATCCTCGTCCTTATGGAGTTTTTGTAGGCAAAAACCCCACATGGGCCGCAGGCAAGTTAGGCAAGTTGACTCCGAAAGGAGGCACTTTTCCCCAAGAAGCCAAACTCAAGAACCCTCAATGCAGATGTCATTTTGTGGGGCGCGTTTGGGCCTCCGATGGCAGCCAGGTTTGGAGGAGGGGGCAGCTTTGGTCTGGGAGAAATCCTCGTCCTTATGGAATTTTTGTAGTCTAAAGCCCAGCACGGGCCGCAGGCTAGTTAGGCAAGTTGGCTTTGAAAGGAGGCACTTTTCCGCAAGAAGCCAAACTCAAGAGCCCACTTGGCAGATGTCATTTTGTAGGGCGCGTTTGGGCCTCCGATGGCAGCCAGGTTTGGAGGAGGGGGCAGCTTTGGTCTGGGAGAAATCCTCGTCCTTATGGAATTTTTGTAGTCTAAAGCCCAGCACGGGCCGCAGGCAAGTTGGCTTTGAAAGGAGGCACTTCCACCCAAGAAGCCAAACTCAAGAGCCCACTTGGCAGGTGTCATTTTGTAGGGCACGTTTGGGCCTCCGATGGCAGCCAGGTTTGGAGGAGGGGGCAGCTTTGGTCTGGGAGAAATCCTCGTCCTTATGGAATTTTTGTAGGCAAAAGCCCTGCATGGGCCGCAGGCAAGTTGACTCCGAAAGGAGGCACTTTTCCCCAGGAAGCCAAACTCAAGAACCCTCAATGCAGGTGTCATCTGGTGGGGCACGTTTGGGCCTCCGATGGCAGCCAGGTTTGGAGGAGGGGGCAGCTTTGGTCTGGGAGAAATCCTCGTCCTTCTGGAATTTTTGGCGGCAAAAGCCCTGGACGGGCCGCAGTCAAGTTAGGCAATTTGGCTCCGAAATGAGGCACTTTTCCCCAAGAAGCCAAACTCAAGAGCCCACTTGGCAGATGTCATTTTGTAGGGCGCGTTTGGGCCTCTGATGGCAGCCAGGTTTGGAGGAGGGGGCAGCTTTGGTCTGGGAGAAATCCTCGTCCTTATGGAATTTTTGTAGGCAAAAGCCCAGCACAGGCCGCAGGCTAGTTAGGCAAGTTGGCTCCGAAAGGAGGCACTTTTCCCCAAGAAGCCAAACTCAAGAGCCCACTTGGCAGGTGTCATTTTGTAGGGCGCGTTTGGGCCTCCGATGGCAGCCAGGTTTGGAGGAGGGGGCAGCTTTGGTCTGGGAGAAATCCTCGTCCTTCTGGAATTTTTGTAGGCAAAAGCCCTGCATGGGCCGCAGGCAAGTTGACTCCGAAAGGAGGCACTTTTCCCCAAGAAGCCAAACTCAAGAGCCCGCTTGGCAGATGTCATTTTGTAGGGCGCGTTTGGGCCTCCGATGGCAGCCAGGTTTGGCGGAGGGGGCAGCTTTGGTCTGGGAGGAATCCTCGTCCTTATGGAATTTTTGTAGCAAACGTCCGGGACGGGACGCAGGCAAGTTGGTTTTGAAAGGAGTCACTTTTCCCCAAGAAGCCAAACTCAAGAGCCCACTTGGCAGATGTCATTTTGTAGGGCGCGTTTGGGCCTCCGATGGCAGCCAGGTTTGGAGGAGGGAGCAGCTTTGGTCTGGGAGAAATCCTCGTCCTTATGGAATTTTTGTACTCAAAAGCCCAGGACGGGCCGCAGGCAAGTTAGGCAAGTTGGCTCCGAAAGGAGGCACTTTTCCCCAAGAAGCCAAACTCAAGAACCCACAATGCAGATGTCATTTTGTAGGGCGCGTTTGGGCCTCCGATGGCAGCCAGGTTTGGAGGAGGGGGCAGCTTTGTTCTGGGAGAAATCCTCGTCCTTATGGAATTTTTGTAGGCAAAAGCCCTGCATGGGCCGCCGGCAAGTTGACTCCGAAAGGAGGCAATTTTCCCCAAGAAGCCAAACTCAAGAGCCCACTTGGCAGGTGTCATTTTGTAGGGCGCGTTTGGGCCTCCGATGGCAGCCAGGTTTGGAGGAGGGGGCAGCTTTGGTCTGGGAGAAATCCTCGTCCTTATGGAATTTTTGTAGGCAAAACCCCTGCATGAGCCGCAGGCAAGTTGACTCCGAAAGGAGGCACTTTTCCCCAGAAAGCCAAACTCAAGAGCCCACTTGGCAGATGTCATTTTGTAGGGCGCGTTTGGGCCTCCGATGGCAGCCAGGTTTGGAGGAGGGGGCAGCTTTGGTCTGGGAGGAATCCTCGTCCTTATGGAATTTTTGTAGCAAAAGCCCAGGACGGGACGCAGGCAAGTTGGTTTTGAAAGGAGTCACTTTTCCCCAAGAAGCCAAACTCAAGAGCCGACTTGGCAGGTGTCATTTTGTAGGGCGCGTTTGGGCCTCCGATGTCAGCCAGGTTTGGAGGAGGGGGCAGCTTTGGCCTGGGAGAAATCCTCGTCCTTATGGAATTTTTGTAGGCAAAAACCCCACATGGGCCGCAGGCAAATTAGGCAAGTTGGCTTTGAAAGGAGGCACTTCCACCCAAGAAGCCAAACTCAAGAGCCCACTTGGCAGGTGTCATTTTGTAGGGCACGTTTGGGCCTCCGATGGCAGCCAGGTTTGGAGGAGGGGGCAGCTTTGGTCTGGGAGAAATCCTCGTCCTTCTGGAATTTTTGTAGGCAAAAGCCCTGCATGGGCCGCAGGCAAGTTGACTCCGAAAGGAGGCACTTTTCCCCAGGAAGCCAAACTCAAGAACCCTCAATGCAGGTGTCATTTTGTGGGGCGCGTTTGGGCCTCCAATGGCAGCCAGGTTTGGAGGAGGGGGCAGCTTTGGTCTGGGAGAAATCCTCGTCCTTCTGGAATTTTTGTAGGCAAAAGCCCAGCACGGGCCGCAGGCTAGTTAGGCAAGTTGGCTCCGAAAGGAGGCACTTTTCCCCAAGAAGCCAAACTCAAGAGCCGACTTGGCAGGTGTCATTTTGTAGGGCGCGTTTGGGCCTCCGATGGCAGCCAGGTTTGGCGGAGGGGGCAGCTTTGGTCTGGGAGGAATCCTCGTCCTTATGGAATTTTTGTAGCAAACGTCCGGGACGGGACGCAGGCAAGTTGGTTTTGAAAGGAGTCACTTTTCCCCAAGAAGCCAAACTCAAGAGCCCACTTGGCAGATGTCATTTTGTAGGGCGCGTTTGGGCCTCCGATGGCAGCCAGGTTTGGAGGAGGGAGCAGCTTTGGTCTGGGAGAAATCCTTGTCCTTCTGGAAATTTTGTAGGCAAAAGCCCAGGACGGGCCGCAGGCAAGTTAGGCAAGTTGGCTTTGAAAGGAGGCACTTTTCCCCAAGAAGCCAAACTCAAGAGCCCACTTGGCAGGTGTCATTTTGTAGGGCGCGTTTGGGCCTCCGATGGCAGCCAGGTTTGGAGGAGGGGGCAGCTTTGGTCTGGGAGAAATCCTCGTCCTTATGGAATTTTTGTAGGCAAAAGCCCTGCATGGGCCGCCGGCAAGTTGACTCCGAAAGGAGGCACTTTTCCCCAAGAAGCCAAACTCAAGAGCCCGCTTGGCAGATGTCATTTTGTAGGGCGCGTTTGGGCCTCCGACGGCAGCCAGGTTTGGAGGAGGGGGCAGCTTTGGTCTGGGAGGAATCCTCGTCCTTATGGAATTTTTGTAGCAAACGTCCGGGACGGGACGCAGGCAAGTTGGTTTTGAAAGGAGTCACTTTTCCCCAAGAAGCCAAACTCAAGAGCCCACTTGGCAGATGTCATTTTGTAGGGCGCGTTTGGGCCTCCGATGGCAGCCAGGTTTGGAGGAGGGAGCAGCTTTGGTCTGGGAGAAATCCTCGTCCTTATGGAATTTTTGTACTCAAAAGCCCAGGACGGGCCGCAGGCAAGTTAGGCAAGTTGGCTCCGAAAGGAGGCACTTTTCCCCAAGAAGCCAAACTCAAGAACCCACAATGCAGATGTCATTTTGTAGGGCGCGTTTGGGCCTCCGATGGCAGCCAGGTTTGGAGG
Source organism: Cinclus cinclus (assembly GCF_963662255.1). Lineage (NCBI taxonomy): Eukaryota > Metazoa > Chordata > Aves > Passeriformes > Cinclidae > Cinclus > Cinclus cinclus. The sequence continues at coordinate 491,781 of NW_026912157.1, read as the reverse complement.
AGGGGGCAGCTTTGTTCTGGGAGAAATCCTCGTCCTTATGGAATTTTTGTAGGCAAAAGCCCTGCATGGGCCGCCGGCAAGTTGACTCCGAAAGGAGGCAATTTTCCCCAAGAAGCCAAACTCAAGAGCCCACTTGGCAGGTGTCATTTTGTAGGGCGCGTTTGGGCCTCCGATGGCAGCCAGGTTTGGAGGAGGGGGCAGCTTTGTTCTGGGAGAAATCCTCGTCCTTATGGAATTTTTGTAGCAAAAGCCCAGGACGGGACGCAGGCAAGTTGGTTTTGAAAGGAGTCACTTTTCCCCAAGAAGCCAAACTCAAGAGCCGACTTGGCAGGTGTCATTTTGTAGGGCGCGTTTGGGCCTCCGATGTCAGCCAGGTTTGGAGGAGGGGGCAGCTTTGGCCTGGGAGAAATCCTCGTCCTTATGGAATTTTTGTAGGCAAAAACCCCACATGGGCCGCAGGCAAATTAGGCAAGTTGGCTTTGAAAGGAGGCACTTCCACCCAAGAAGCCAAACTCAAGAGCCCACTTGGCAGGTGTCATTTTGTAGGGCACGTTTGGGCCTCCGATGGCAGCCAGGTTTGGAGGAGGGGGCAGCTTTGGTCTGGGAGAAATCCTCGTCCTTCTGGAATTTTTGTAGGCAAAAGCCCAGCACGGGCCGCAGGCTAGTTAGGCAAGTTGGCTCCGAAAGGAGGCACTTTTCCCCAAGAAGCCAAACTCAAGAGCCCACTTGGCAGGTGTCATTTTGTAGGGCGCGTTTGGGCCTCCGATGGCAGCCAGGTTTGGAGGAGGGGGCAGCTTTGGTCTGGGAGAAATCCTCGTCCTTATGGAATTTTTGGAGGCAAAAGCCCTGCATGGGCCGCCGGCAAGTTGACTCCGAAAGGAGGCACTTTTCCCCAAGAAGCCAAACTCAAGAGCCCGCTTGGCAGATGTCATTTTGTAGGGCGCGTTTGGGCCTCCGATGGCAGCCAGGTTTGGCGGAGGGGGCAGCTTTGGTCTGGGAGAAATCCTCGTCCTTATGGAATTTTTGTAGCAAACGTCCGGGACGGGACGCAGGCAAGTTGGTTTTGAAAGGAGTCACTTTTCCCCAAGAAGCCAAACTCAAGAGCCCACTTGGCAGATGTCATTTTGTAGGGCGCGTTTGGGCCTCCGATGGCAGCCAGGTTTGGAGGAGGGGGCAGCTTTGGTCTGGGAGAAATCCTCGTCCTTCTGGAATTTTTGGCGGCAAAAGCCCTGGACGGGCCGCAGTCAAGTTAGGCAATTTGGCTCCGAAATGAGGCACTTTTCCCCAAGAAGCCAAACTCAAGAGCCCACTTGGCAGATGTCATTTTGTAGGGCGCGTTTGGGCCTCTGATGGCAGCCAGGTTTGGAGGAGGGGGCAGCTTTGGTCTGGGAGAAATCCTCGTCCTTATGGAATTTTTGTAGGCAAAAGCCCAGCACAGGCCGCAGGCTAGTTAGGCAAGTTGGCTCCGAAAGGAGGCACTTTTCCCCAAGAAGCCAAACTCAAGAGCCCACTTGGCAGGTGTCATTTTGTAGGGCGCGTTTGGGCCTCCGATGGCAGCCAGGTTTGGAGGAGGGGGCAGCTTTGGTCTGGGAGAAATCCTCGTCCTTCTGGAATTTTTGTAGGCAAAAGCCCTGCATGGGCCGCAGGCAAGTTGACTCCGAAAGGAGGCACTTTTCCCCAAGAAGCCAAACTCAAGAGCCCGCTTGGCAGATGTCATTTTGTAGGGCGCGTTTGGGCCTCCGATGGCAGCCAGGTTTGGCGGAGGGGGCAGCTTTGGTCTGGGAGGAATCCTCGTCCTTATGGAATTTTTGTAGCAAACGTCCGGGACGGGACGCAGGCAAGTTGGTTTTGAAAGGAGTCACTTTTCCCCAAGAAGCCAAACTCAAGAGCCCACTTGGCAGATGTCATTTTGTAGGGCGCGTTTGGGCCTCCGATGGCAGCCAGGTTTGGAGGAGGGAGCAGCTTTGGTCTGGGAGAAATCCTCGTCCTTATGGAATTTTTGTACTCAAAAGCCCAGGACGGGCCGCAGGCAAGTTAGGCAAGTTGGCTCCGAAAGGAGGCACTTTTCCCCAAGAAGCCAAACTCAAGAACCCACAATGCAGATGTCATTTTGTAGGGCGCGTTTGGGCCTCCGATGGCAGCCAGGTTTGGAGGAGGGGGCAGCTTTGTTCTGGGAGAAATCCTCGTCCTTATGGAATTTTTGTAGGCAAAAGCCCTGCATGGGCCGCCGGCAAGTTGACTCCGAAAGGAGGCAATTTTCCCCAAGAAGCCAAACTCAAGAGCCCACTTGGCAGGTGTCATTTTGTAGGGCGCGTTTGGGCCTCCGATGGCAGCCAGGTTTGGAGGAGGGGGCAGCTTTGGTCTGGGAGAAATCCTCGTCCTTATGGAATTTTTGTAGGCAAAACCCCTGCATGAGCCGCAGGCAAGTTGACTCCGAAAGGAGGCACTTTTCCCCAGAAAGCCAAACTCAAGAGCCCACTTGGCAGATGTCATTTTGTAGGGCGCGTTTGGGCCTCCGATGGCAGCCAGGTTTGGAGGAGGGGGCAGCTTTGGTCTGGGAGGAATCCTCGTCCTTATGGAATTTTTGTAGCAAAAGCCCAGGACGGGACGCAGGCAAGTTGGTTTTGAAAGGAGTCACTTTTCCCCAAGAAGCCAAACTCAAGAGCCGACTTGGCAGGTGTCATTTTGTAGGGCGCGTTTGGGCCTCCGATGTCAGCCAGGTTTGGAGGAGGGGGCAGCTTTGGCCTGGGAGAAATCCTCGTCCTTATGGAATTTTTGTAGGCAAAAACCCCACATGGGCCGCAGGCAAATTAGGCAAGTTGGCTTTGAAAGGAGGCACTTCCACCCAAGAAGCCAAACTCAAGAGCCCACTTGGCAGGTGTCATTTTGTAGGGCACGTTTGGGCCTCCGATGGCAGCCAGGTTTGGAGGAGGGGGCAGCTTTGGTCTGGGAGAAATCCTCGTCCTTCTGGAATTTTTGTAGGCAAAAGCCCTGCATGGGCCGCAGGCAAGTTGACTCCGAAAGGAGGCACTTTTCCCCAGGAAGCCAAACTCAAGAACCCTCAATGCAGGTGTCATTTTGTGGGGCGCGTTTGGGCCTCCAATGGCAGCCAGGTTTGGAGGAGGGGGCAGCTTTGGTCTGGGAGAAATCCTCGTCCTTCTGGAATTTTTGTAGGCAAAAGCCCAGCACGGGCCGCAGGCTAGTTAGGCAAGTTGGCTCCGAAAGGAGGCACTTTTCCCCAAGAAGCCAAACTCAAGAGCCGACTTGGCAGGTGTCATTTTGTAGGGCGCGTTTGGGCCTCCGATGGCAGCCAGGTTTGGCGGAGGGGGCAGCTTTGGTCTGGGAGGAATCCTCGTCCTTATGGAATTTTTGTAGCAAACGTCCGGGACGGGACGCAGGCAAGTTGGTTTTGAAAGGAGTCACTTTTCCCCAAGAAGCCAAACTCAAGAGCCCACTTGGCAGATGTCATTTTGTAGGGCGCGTTTGGGCCTCCGATGGCAGCCAGGTTTGGAGGAGGGAGCAGCTTTGGTCTGGGAGAAATCCTTGTCCTTCTGGAAATTTTGTAGGCAAAAGCCCAGGACGGGCCGCAGGCAAGTTAGGCAAGTTGGCTTTGAAAGGAGGCACTTTTCCCCAAGAAGCCAAACTCAAGAGCCCACTTGGCAGGTGTCATTTTGTAGGGCGCGTTTGGGCCTCCGATGGCAGCCAGGTTTGGAGGAGGGGGCAGCTTTGGTCTGGGAGAAATCCTCGTCCTTATGGAATTTTTGTAGGCAAAAGCCCTGCATGGGCCGCCGGCAAGTTGACTCCGAAAGGAGGCACTTTTCCCCAAGAAGCCAAACTCAAGAGCCCGCTTGGCAGATGTCATTTTGTAGGGCGCGTTTGGGCCTCCGACGGCAGCCAGGTTTGGAGGAGGGGGCAGCTTTGGTCTGGGAGGAATCCTCGTCCTTATGGAATTTTTGTAGCAAACGTCCGGGACGGGACGCAGGCAAGTTGGTTTTGAAAGGAGTCACTTTTCCCCAAGAAGCCAAACTCAAGAGCCCACTTGGCAGATGTCATTTTGTAGGGCGCGTTTGGGCCTCCGATGGCAGCCAGGTTTGGAGGAGGGAGCAGCTTTGGTCTGGGAGAAATCCTCGTCCTTATGGAATTTTTGTACTCAAAAGCCCAGGACGGGCCGCAGGCAAGTTAGGCAAGTTGGCTCCGAAAGGAGGCACTTTTCCCCAAGAAGCCAAACTCAAGAACCCACAATGCAGATGTCATTTTGTAGGGCGCGTTTGGGCCTCCGATGGCAGCCAGGTTTGGAGGAGGGGGCAGCTTTGTTCTGGGAGAAATCCTCGTCCTTATGGAATTTTTGTAGGCAAAAGCCCTGCATGGGCCGCCGGCAAGTTGACTCCGAAAGGAGGCAATTTTCCCCAAGAAGCCAAACTCAAGAGCCCACTTGGCAGGTGTCATTTTGTAGGGCGCGTTTGGGCCTCCGATGGCAGCCAGGTTTGGAGGAGGGGGCAGCTTTGTTCTGGGAGAAATCCTCGTCCTTATGGAATTTTTGTAGCAAAAGCCCAGGACGGGACGCAGGCAAGTTGGTTTTGAAAGGAGTCACTTTTCCCCAAGAAGCCAAACTCAAGAGCCGACTTGGCAGGTGTCATTTTGTAGGGCGCGTTTGGGCCTCCGATGTCAGCCAGGTTTGGAGGAGGGGGCAGCTTTGGCCTGGGAGAAATCCTCGTCCTTATGGAATTTTTGTAGGCAAAAACCCCACATGGGCCGCAGGCAAATTAGGCAAGTTGGCTTTGAAAGGAGGCACTTCCACCCAAGAAGCCAAACTCAAGAGCCCACTTGGCAGGTGTCATTTTGTAGGGCACGTTTGGGCCTCCGATGGCAGCCAGGTTTGGAGGAGGGGGCAGCTTTGGTCTGGGAGAAATCCTCGTCCTTCTGGAATTTTTGTAGGCAAAAGCCCAGCACGGGCCGCAGGCTAGTTAGGCAAGTTGGCTCCGAAAGGAGGCACTTTTCCCCAAGAAGCCAAACTCAAGAGCCCACTTGGCAGGTGTCATTTTGTAGGGCGCGTTTGGGCCTCCGATGGCAGCCAGGTTTGGAGGAGGGGGCAGCTTTGGTCTGGGAGAAATCCTCGTCCTTATGGAATTTTTGGAGGCAAAAGCCCTGCATGGGCCGCCGGCAAGTTGACTCCGAAAGGAGGCACTTTTCCCCAAGAAGCCAAACTCAAGAGCCCGCTTGGCAGATGTCATTTTGTAGGGCGCGTTTGGGCCTCCGATGGCAGCCAGGTTTGGCGGAGGGGGCAGCTTTGGTCTGGGAGAAATCCTCGTCCTTATGGAATTTTTGTAGCAAACGTCCGGGACGGGACGCAGGCAAGTTGGTTTTGAAAGGAGTCACTTTTCCCCAAGAAGCCAAACTCAAGAGCCCACTTGGCAGATGTCATTTTGTAGGGCGCGTTTGGGCCTCCGATGGCAGCCAGGTTTGGAGGAGGGGGCAGCTTTGGTCTGGGAGAAATCCTCGTCCTTATGGAATTTTTGCACTCAAAAGCCCAGGACGGGCCGCAGGCAAGTTAGGCAAGTTGGCTCCGAAAGGAGGCACTTTTCCCCAAGAAGCCAAACTCAAGAACCCACAATGCAGATGTCATTTTGTAGGGCGCGTTTGGGCCTCCGATGGCAGCCAGGTTTGGAGGAGGGGGCAGCTTTGTTCTGGGAGAAATCCTCGTCCTTATGGAATTTTTGTAGGCAAAAGCCCGGGACGGGACACAGGCAAGTTGGTTTTGAAAGGAGTCACTTTTCCCCAAGAAGCCAAACTCAAGAGCCCACTTGGCAGGTGTCATTTTGTAGGGCGCGTTTGGGCCTCCGATGGCAGCCAGGTTTGGAGGAGGGGGCAGCTTTGGTCTGGGAGAAATCCTCGTCCTTATGGAATTTTTGTAGGCAAAACCCCTGCATGAGCCGCAGGCAAGTTGACTCCGAAAGGAGGCACTTTTCCCCAGAAAGCCAAACTCAAGAGCCCACTTGGCAGATGTCATTTTGTAGGGCGCGTTTGGGCCTCCGATGGCAGCCAGGTTTGGAGGAGGGGGCAGCTTTGGTCTGGGAGAAATCCTCGTCCTTATGGAATTTTTGTAGCAAAAGCCCAGGACGGGACGCAGGCAAGTTGGTTTTGAAAGGAGTCACTTTTCCCCAAGAAGCTAAACTCAAGAGCCGACTTGGCAGGTGTCATTTTGTAGGGCGCGTTTGGGCCTCCGATGTCAGCCAGGTTTGGAGGAGGGGGCAGCTTTGGTCTGGGAGAAATCCTCGTCCTTATGGAATTTTTGTAGGCAAAAACCCCACATGGGCCGCAGGCAAGTTAGGCAAGTTGGCTTTGAAAGGAGGCACTTCCACCCAAGAAGCCAAACTCAAGAGCCCACTTGGCAGGTGTCATTTTGTAGGGCACGTTTGGGCCTCCGATGGCAGCCAGGTTTGGAGGAGGGGGCAGCTTTGGTCTGGGAGAAATCCTCGTCCTTCTGGAATTTTTGTAGGCAAAAGCCCTGCATGGGCCGCAGGCAAGTTGACTCCGAAAGGAGGCACTTTTCCCCAGGAAGCCAAACTCAAGAACCCGCTTGGCAGATGTCATTTTGTGGGGCGCGTTTGGGCCTCCGATGGCAGCCAGGTTTGGAGGAGGGGGCAGCTTTGGTCTGGGAGAAATCCTCGTCCTTCTGGAATTTTTGGAGGCAAAAGCCCAGGACGGGCCGCAGGCAAGTTAGGCAATTTGGCTCCGAAAGGAGGCACTTTTCCCCAAGAAGCCAAACTCAAGAGCCCACTTGGCAGATGTCATTTTGTAGGGCGCGTTTGGGCCTCTGATGGCAGCCAGGTTTGGAGGAGGGGGCAGCTTTGGTCTGGGAGAAATCCTCGTCCTTATGGAATTTTTGTAGGCAAAAGCCCTGCACGGGCCGCAGGCTAGTTAGGCAAGTTGGCTCCGAAAGGAGGCACTTTTCCCCAAGAAGCCAAACTCAAGAGCCCACTTGGCAGGTGTCATTTTGTAGGGCGCGTTTCGGCCTCCGATGGCAGCCAGGTTTGGAGGAGGGGGCAGCTTTGGTCTGGGAGAAATCCTCGTCCTTCTGGAATTTTTGGAGGCAAAAGCCCTGCATGGGCCGCCGGCAAGTTGACTCCGAAAGGAGGCACTTTTCCCCAAGAAGCCAAACTCAAGAGCCCGCTTGGCAGATGTCATTTTGTAGGGCGCGTTTGGGCCTCCGATGGCAGCCAGGTTTGGCGGAGGGGGCAGCTTTGGTCTGGGAGGAATCCTCGTCCTTATGGAATTTTTGTAGCAAACGTCCGGGACGGGACGCAGGCAAGTTGGTTTTGAAAGGAGTCACTTTTCCCCAAGAAGCCAAACTCAAGAGCCCACTTGGCAGATGTCATTTTGTAGGGCGCGTTTGGGCCTCCGATGGCAGCCAGGTTTGGAGGAGGGAGCAGCTTTGGTCTGGGAGAAATCCTTGTCCTTCTGGAATTTTTGTAGGCAAAAGCCCAGGACGGGCCGCAGGCAAGTTAGGCAAGTTGGCTTTGAAAGGAGTCACTTTTCCCCAAGAAGCCAAACTCAAGAGCCCACTTGGCAGATGTCATTTTGTAGGGCGCGTTTGGGCCTCCGATGGCAGCCAGGTTTGGAGGAGGGGGCAGCTTTGTTCTGGGAGAAATCCTCGTCCTTATGGAATTTTTGTAGGCAAAAGCCCTGCATGGGCCGCCGGCAAGTTGACTCCGAAAGGAGGCAATTTTCCCCAAGAAGCCAAACTCAAGAGCCCACTTGGCAGATGTCATTTTGTAGGGCGCGTTTGGGCCTCCGATGGCAGCCAGGTTTGGAGGAGGGGGCAGCTTTGGTCTGGGAGAAATCCTAGTCCTTATGGAATTTTTGGAGGCAAAACCCCTGCATGAGCCGCAGGCAAGTTGACTCCTAAAGGAGGCACTTTTCCCCAGAAAGCCAAACTCAAGAGCCCACTTGGCAGATGTCATTTTGTCGGGCGCGTTTGGGCCTCCGATGGCAGCCAGGTTTGGAGGAGGGGGCAGCTTTGGTCTGGGAGGAATCCTCGTCCTTATGGAATTTTTGTAGCAAAAGCCCAGGACGGGACGCAGGCAAGTTGGTTTTGAAAGGAGTCACTTTACCCCAAGAAGCCAAACTCAAGAGCCGACTTGGCAGGTGTCATTTTGTAGGGCGCGTTTGGGCCTCCGATGGCAGCCAGGTTTGGAGGAGGGGGCAGCTTTGGTCTGGGAGGAATCCTCGTCCTTATGGAATTTTTGTAGCAAAAGCCCAGGACGGGACGCAGGCAAGTTGGTTTTGAAAGGAGTCACTTTTCCCCAAGAAGGCAAACTCAAGAGCCGACTTGGCAGGTGTCATTTTGTAGGGCGCGTTTGGGCCTCCGATGGCAGCCAGGTTTGGAGGAGGGGGCAGCTTTGGTCTGGGAGAAATCCTCGTCCTTATGGAATTTTTGTAGGCAAAAACCCCACATGGGCCGCAGGCAAGTTAGGCAAGTTGACTCCGAAAGGAGGCACTTTTCCCCAAGAAGCCAAACTCAAGAACCCTCAATGCAGATGTCATTTTGTGGGGCGCGTTTGGGCCTCCGATGGCAGCCAGGTTTGGAGGAGGGGGCAGCTTTGGTCTGGGAGAAATCCTCGTCCTTATGGAATTTTTGTAGTCTAAAGCCCAGCACGGGCCGCAGGCTAGTTAGGCAAGTTGGCTTTGAAAGGAGGCACTTTTCCGCAAGAAGCCAAACTCAAGAGCCCACTTGGCAGATGTCATTTTGTAGGGCGCGTTTGGGCCTCCGATGGCAGCCAGGTTTGGAGGAGGGGGCAGCTTTGGTCTGGGAGAAATCCTCGTCCTTATGGAATTTTTGTAGTCTAAAGCCCAGCACGGGCCGCAGGCAAGTTGGCTTTGAAAGGAGGCACTTCCACCCAAGAAGCCAAACTCAAGAGCCCACTTGGCAGGTGTCATTTTGTAGGGCACGTTTGGGCCTCCGATGGCAGCCAGGTTTGGAGGAGGGGGCAGCTTTGGTCTGGGAGAAATCCTCGTCCTTATGGAATTTTTGTAGGCAAAAACCCCACATGGGCCGCAGGCAAGTTGACTCCGAAAGGAGGCACTTTTCCCCAGGAAGCCAAACTCAAGAACCCTCAATGCAGGTGTCATTTGGTGGGGCACGTTTGGGCCTCCGATGGCAGCCAGGTTTGGAGGAGGGGGCAGCTTTGGTCTGGGAGAAATCCTCGTCCTTCTGGAATTTTTGTAGGCAAAAGCCCTGCATGGGCCGCAGGCAAGTTGACTCCGAAAGGAGGCACTTTTCCCCAGGAAGCCAAACTCAAGAACCCTCAATGCAGGTGTCATTTTGTGGGGTGCGTTTGGGCCTCCGATGGCAGCCAGGTTTGGAGGAGGGAGCAGCTTTGGTCTGGGAGAAATCCTCGTCCTTCTGGAATTTTTGGCGGCAAAAGCCCTGGACGGGCCGCAGTCAAGTTAGGCAATTTGGCTCCGAAATGAGGCACTTTTCCCCAAGAAGCCAAACTCAAGAGCCCACTTGGCAGATGTCATTTTGTAGGGCGCGTTTGGGCCTCTGATGGCAGCCAGGTTTGGAGGAGGGGGCAGCTTTGGTCTGGGAGAAATCCTCGTCCTTATGGAATTTTTGTAGGCAAAAGCCCTGCATGGGCCGCCGGCAAGTTGACTCCGAAAGGAGGCAATTTTCCCCAAGAAGCCAAACTCAAGAGCCCACTTGGCAGGTGTCATTTTGTGGGGCGCGTTTGGGCCTCCGATGGCAGCCAGGTTTGGAGGAGGGGGCAGCTTTGGTCTGGGAGAAATCCTCGTCCTTATGGAATTTTTGTAGGCAAAACACCTGCATGAGCCGCAGGCAAGTTGACTCCGAAAGGAGGCACTTTTCCCCAGAAAGCCAAACTCAAGAGCCCACTTGGCAGATGTCATTTTGTAGGGCGCGTTTGGGCCTCCGATGGCAGCCAGGTTTGGAGGAGGGGGCAGCTTTGGTCTGGGAGGAATCCTCGTCCTTATGGAATTTTTGTAGCAAAAGCCCAGGACGGGACGCAGGCAAGTTGGTTTTGAAAGGAGTCACTTTTACCCAAGAAGCCAAACTCAAGAGCCGACTTGGCAGGTGTCATTTTGTAGGGCGCGTTTGGGCCTCCGATGTCAGCCAGGTTTGGAGGAGGGGGCAGCTTTGGTCTGGGAGAAATCCTCGTCCTTATGGAATTTTTGTAGGCAAAAACCCCACATGGGCCGCAGGCAAATTAGGCAAGTTGGCTTTGAAAGGAGGCACTTCCACCCAAGAAGCCAAACTCAAGAGCCCACTTGGCAGGTGTCATTTTGTAGGGCACGTTTGGGCCTCCGATGGCAGCCAGGTTTGGAGGAGGGGGCAGCTTTGGTCTGGGAGAAATCCTCGTCCTTCTGGAATTTTTGTAGGCAAAAGCCCTGCATGGGCCGCAGGCAAGTTGACTCCGAAAGGAGGCACTTTTCCCCAGGAAGCCAAACTCAAGAACCCTCAATGCAGGTGTCATTTTGTGGGGCGCGTTTGGGCCTCCAATGGCAGCCAGGTTTGGAGGAGGGGGCAGCTTTGGTCTGGGAGAAATCCTCGTCCTTCTGGAATTTTTGTAGGCAAAAGCCCAGCACGGGCCGCAGGCTAGTTAGGCAAGTTGGCTCCGAAAGGAGGCACTTTTCCCCAAGAAGCCAAACTCAAGAGCCCACTTGGCAGGTGTCATTTTGTAGGGCGCGTTTGGGCCTCCGATGGCAGCCAGGTTTGGAGGAGGGGGCAGCTTTGGTCTGGGAGAAATCCTCGTCCTTATGGAATTTTTGGAGGCAAAAGCCCTGCATGGGCCGCCGGCAAGTTGACTCCGAAAGGAGGCACTTTTCCCCAAGAAGCCAAACTCAAGAGCCCGCTTGGCAGATGTCATTTTGTAGGGCGCGTTTGGGCCTCCGATGGCAGCCAGGTTTGGCGGAGGGGGCAGCTTTGGTCTGGGAGGAATCCTCGTCCTTATGGAATTTTTGTAGCAAACGTCCGGGACGGGACGCAGGCAAGTTGGTTTTGAAAGGAGTCACTTTTCCCCAAGAAGCCAAACTCAAGAGCCCACTTGGCAGATGTCATTTTGTAGGGCGCGTTTGGGCCTCCGATGGCAGCCAGGTTTGGAGGAGGGAGCAGCTTTGGTCTGGGAGAAATCCTTGTCCTTCTGGAATTTTTGTAGGCAAAAGCCCAGGACGGGCCGCAGGCAAGTTAGGCAAGTTGGCTTTGAAAGGAGGCACTTTTCCCCAAGAAGCCAAACTCAAGAGCCCACTTGGCAGGTGTCATTTTGTAGGGCGCGTTTGGGCCTCCGATGGCAGCCAGGTTTGGAGGAGGGGGCAGCTTTGGTCTGGGAGAAATCCTCGTCCTTATGGAATTTTTGTAGGCAAAAGCCCTGCATGGGCCGCCGGCAAGTTGACTCCGAAAGGAGGCACTTTTCCCCAAGAAGCCAAACTCAAGAGCCCGCTTGGCAGATGTCATTTTGTAGGGCGCGTTTGGGCCTCCGATGGCAGCCAGGTTTGGCGGAGGGGGAAGCTTTGGTCTGGGAGGAATCCTCGTCCTTATGGAATTTTTGTAGCAAACGTCCGGGACGGGACGCAGGCAAGTTGGTTTTGAAAGGAGGCACTTTTCCCCAAGAAGCCAAACTCAAGAGCCCACTTGGCAGATGTCATTTTGTAGGGCGCGTTTGGGCCTCCGATGGCAGCCAGGTTTGGAGGAGGGAGCAGCTTTGGTCTGGGAGAAATCCTCGTCCTTATGGAATTTTTGTACTCAAAAGCCCAGGACGGGCCGCAGGCAAGTTAGGCAAGTTGGCTCCGAAAGGAGGCACTTTTCCCCAAGAAGCCAAACTCAAGAACCCACAATGCAGATGTCATTTTGTAGGGCGCGTTTGGGCCTCCGATGGCAGCCAGGTTTGGAGGAGGGGGCAGCTTTGTTCTGGGAGAAATCCTCGTCCTTATGGAATTTTTGTAGGCAAAAGCCCTGCATGGGCCGCCGGCAAGTTGACTCCGAAAGGAGGCAATTTTCCCCAAGAAGCCAAACTCAAGAGCCCACTTGGCAGGTGTCATTTTGTAGGGCGCGTTTGGGCCTCCGATGGCAGCCAGGTTTGGAGGAGGGGGCAGCTTTGTTCTGGGAGAAATCCTCGTCCTTATGGAATTTTTGTAGCAAAAGCCCAGGACGGGACGCAGGCAAGTTGGTTTTGAAAGGAGTCACTTTTCCCCAAGAAGCCAAACTCAAGAGCCGACTTGGCAGGTGTCATTTTGTAGGGCGCGTTTGGGCCTCCGATGTCAGCCAGGTTTGGAGGAGGGGGCAGCTTTGGTCTGGGAGAAATCCTCGTCCTTATGGAATTTTTGTAGGCAAAAACCCCACATGGGCCGCAGGCAAATTAGGCAAGTTGGCTTTGAAAGGAGGCACTTCCACCCAAGAAGCCAAACTCAAGAGCCCACTTGGCAGGTGTCATTTTGTAGGGCACGTTTGGGCCTCCGATGGCAGCCAGGTTTGGAGGAGGGGGCAGCTTTGGTCTGGGAGAAATCCTCGTCCTTCTGGAATTTTTGTAGGCAAAAGCCCTGCATGGGCCGCAGGCAAGTTGACTCCGAAAGGAGGCACTTTTCCCCAGGAAGCCAAACTCAAGAACCCTCAATGCAGGTGTCATTTTGTGGGGCGCGTTTGGGCCTCCAATGGCAGCCAGGTTTGGAGGAGGGGGCAGCTTTGGTCTGGGAGAAATCCTCGTCCTTCTGGAATTTTTGTAGGCAAAAGCCCAGCACGGGCCGCAGGCTAGTTAGGCAAGTTGGCTCCGAAAGGAGGCACTTTTCCCCAAGAAGCCAAACTCAAGAGCCCACTTGGCAGGTGTCATTTTGTAGGGCGCGTTTGGGCCTCCGATGGCAGCCAGGTTTGGAGGAGGGGGCAGCTTTGGTCTGGGAGAAATCCTCGTCCTTATGGAATTTTTGGAGGCAAAAGCCCTGCATGGGCCGCCGGCAAGTTGACTCCGAAAGGAGGCACTTTTCCCCAAGAAGCCAAACTCAAGAGCCCGCTTGGCAGATGTCATTTTGTAGGGCGCGTTTGGGCCTCCGATGGCAGCCAGGTTTGGCGGAGGGGGCAGCTTTGGTCTGGGAGGAATCCTCGTCCTTATGGAATTTTTGTAGCAAACGTCCGGGACGGGACGCAGGCAAGTTGGTTTTGAAAGGAGTCACTTTTCCCCAAGAAGCCAAACTCAAGAGCCCACTTGGCAGATGTCATTTTGTAGGGCGCGTTTGGGCCTCCGATGGCAGCCAGGTTTGGAGGAGGGAGCAGCTTTGGTCTGGGAGAAATCCTTGTCCTTCTGGAATTTTTGTAGGCAAAAGCCCAGGACGGGCCGCAGGCAAGTTAGGCAAGTTGGCTTTGAAAGGAGGCACTTTTCCCCAAGAAGCCAAACTCAAGAGCCCACTTGGCAGGTGTCATTTTGTAGGGCGCGTTTGGGCCTCCGATGGCAGCCAGGTTTGGAGGAGGGGGCAGCTTTGGTCTGGGAGAAATCCTCGTCCTTATGGAATTTTTGTAGCAAAAGCCCAGGACGGGACGCAGGCAAGTTGGTTTTGAAAGGAGTCACTTTTCCCCAAGAAGCCAAACTCAAGAGCCGACTTGGCAGGTGTCATTTTGTAGGGCGCGTTTGGGCCTCCGATGGCAGCCAGGTTTGGAGGAGGGGGCAGCTTTGGTCTGGGAGAAATCCTCGTCCTTATGGAATTTTTGTAGGCAAAAACCCCACATGGGCCGCAGGCAAGTTAGGCAAGTTGACTCCGAAAGGAGGCACTTTTCCCCAAGAAGCCAAACTCAAGAACCCTCAATGCAGATGTCATTTTGTGGGGCGCGTTTGGGCCTCCGATGGCAGCCAGGTTTGGAGGAGGGGGCAGCTTTGGTCTGGGAGAAATCCTCGTCCTTATGGAATTTTTGTAGTCTAAAGCCCAGCACGGGCCGCAGGCTAGTTAGGCAAGTTGGCTTTGAAAGGAGGCACTTTTCCGCAAGAAGCCAAACTCAAGAGCCCACTTGGCAGATGTCATTTTGTAGGGCGCGTTTGGACCTCCGATGGCAGCCAGGTTTGGAGGAGGGGGCAGCTTTGGTCTGGGAGAAATCCTCGTCCTTCTGGAATTTTTGTAGGCAAAAGCCCTGCATGGGCCGCAGGCAAGTTGACTCCGAAAGGAGGCACTTTTCCCCAGGAAGCCAAACTCAAGAACCCTCAATGCAGGTGTCATTTTGTGGGGCGCGTTTGGGCCTCCAATGGCAGCCAGGTTTGGAGGAGGGGGCAGCTTTGGTCTGGGAGAAATCCTCGTCCTTCTGGAATTTTTGTAGGCAAAAGCCCAGCACGGGCCGCAGGCTAGTTAGGCAAGTTGGCTCCGAAAGGAGGCACTTTTCCCCAAGAAGCCAAACTCAAGAGCCCACTTGGCAGGTGTCATTTTGTAGGGCGCGTTTGGGCCTCCGATGGCAGCCAGGTTTGGAGGAGGGGGCAGCTTTGGTCTGGGAGAAATCCTCGTCCTTATGGAATTTTTGGAGGCAAAAGCCCTGCATGGGCCGCCGGCAAGTTGACTCCGAAAGGAGGCACTTTTCCCCAAGAAGCCAAACTCAAGAGCCCGCTTGGCAGATGTCATTTTGTAGGGCGCGTTTGGGCCTCCGATGGCAGCCAGGTTTGGCGGAGGGGGCAGCTTTGGTCTGGGAGGAATCCTCGTCCTTATGGAATTTTTGTAGCAAACGTCCGGGACGGGACGCAGGCAAGTTGGTTTTGAAAGGAGTCACTTTTCCCCAAGAAGCCAAACTCAAGAGCCCACTTGGCAGATGTCATTTTGTAGGGCGCGTTTGGGCCTCCGATGGCAGCCAGGTTTGGAGGAGGGAGCAGCTTTGGTCTGGGAGAAATCCTTGTCCTTCTGGAATTTTTGTAGGCAAAAGCCCAGGACGGGCCGCAGGCAAGTTAGGCAAGTTGGCTTTGAAAGGAGGCACTTTTCCCCAAGAAGCCAAACTCAAGAGCCCACTTGGCAGGTGTCATTTTGTAGGGCGCGTTTGGGCCTCCGATGGCAGCCAGGTTTGGAGGAGGGGGCAGCTTTGGTCTGGGAGAAATCCTCGTCCTTATGGAATTTTTGTAGGCAAAAGCCCTGCATGGGCCGCCGGCAAGTTGACTCCGAAAGGAGGCACTTTTCCCCAAGAAGCCAAACTCAAGAGCCCGCTTGGCAGATGTCATTTTGTAGGGCGCGTTTGGGCCTCCGATGGCAGCCAGGTTTGGCGGAGGGGGAAGCTTTGGTCTGGGAGGAATCCTCGTCCTTATGGAATTTTTGTAGCAAACGTCCGGGACGGGACGCAGGCAAGTTGGTTTTGAAAGGAGGCACTTTTCCCCAAGAAGCCAAACTCAAGAGCCCACTTGGCAGATGTCATTTTGTAGGGCGCGTTTGGGCCTCCGATGGCAGCCAGGTTTGGAGGAGGGAGCAGCTTTGGTCTGGGAGAAATCCTCGTCCTTATGGAATTTTTGTACTCAAAAGCCCAGGACGGGCCGCAGGCAAGTTAGGCAAGTTGGCTCCGAAAGGAGGCACTTTTCCCCAAGAAGCCAAACTCAAGAACCCACAATGCAGATGTCATTTTGTAGGGCGCGTTTGGGCCTCCGATGGCAGCCAGGTTTGGAGGAGGGGGCAGCTTTGTTCTGGGAGAAATCCTCGTCCTTATGGAATTTTTGTAGGCAAAAGCCCTGCATGGGCCGCCGGCAAGTTGACTCCGAAAGGAGGCAATTTTCCCCAAGAAGCCAAACTCAAGAGCCCACTTGGCAGGTGTCATTTTATAGGGCGCGTTTGGGCCTCCGATGGCAGCCAGGTTTGGAGGAGGGGGCAGCTTTGTTCTGGGAGAAATCCTCGTCCTTATGGAATTTTTGTAGCAAAAGCCCAGGACGGGACGCAGGCAAGTTGGTTTTGAAAGGAGTCACTTTTCCCCAAGAAGCCAAACTCAAGAGCCGACTTGGCAGGTGTCATTTTGTAGGGCGCGTTTGGGCCTCCGATGTCAGCCAGGTTTGGAGGAGGGGGCAGCTTTGGTCTGGGAGAAATCCTCGTCCTTATGGAATTTTTGTAGGCAAAAACCCCACATGGGCCGCAGGCAAATTAGGCAAGTTGGCTTTGAAAGGAGGCACTTCCACCCAAGAAGCCAAACTCAAGAGCCCACTTGGCAGGTGTCATTTTGTAGGGCACGTTTGGGCCTCCGATGGCAGCCAGGTTTGGAGGAGGGGGCAGCTTTGGTCTGGGAGAAATCCTCGTCCTTCTGGAATTTTTGTAGGCAAAAGCCCTGCATGGGCCGCAGGCAAGTTGACTCCGAAAGGAGGCACTTTTCCCCAGGAAGCCAAACTCAAGAACCCTCAATGCAGGTGTCATTTTGTGGGGCGCGTTTGGGCCTCCAATGGCAGCCAGGTTTGGCGGAGGGGGCAGCTTTGGTCTGGGAGAAATCCTCGTCCTTCTGGAATTTTTGTAGGCAAAAGCCCAGCACGGGCCGCAGGCTAGTTAGGCAAGTTGGCTCCGAAAGGAGGCACTTTTCCCCAAGAAGCCAAACTCAAGAGCCCACTTGGCAGGTGTCATTTTGTAGGGCGCGTTTGGGCCTCCGATGGCAGCCAGGTTTGGAGGAGGGGGCAGCTTTGGTCTGGGAGAAATCCTCGTCCTTATGGAATTTTTGGAGGCAAAAGCCCTGCATGGGCCGCCGGCAAGTTGACTCCGAAAGGAGGCACTTTTCCCCAAGAAGCCAAACTCAAGAGCCCGCTTGGCAGATGTCATTTTGTAGGGCGCGTTTGGGCCTCCGATGGCAGCCAGGTTTGGCGGAGGGGGCAGCTTTGGTCTGGGAGGAATCCTCGTCCTTATGGAATTTTTGTAGCAAACGTCCGGGACGGGACGCAGGCAAGTTGGTTTTGAAAGGAGTCACTTTTCCCCAAGAAGCCAAACTCAAGAGCCCACTTGGCAGATGTCATTTTGTAGGGCGCGTTTGGGCCTCCGATGGCAGCCAGGTTTGGAGGAGGGAGCAGCTTTGGTCTGGGAGAAATCCTTGTCCTTCTGGAATTTTTGTAGGCAAAAGCCCAGGACGGGCCGCAGGCAAGTTAGGCAAGTTGGCTTTGAAAGGAGGCACTTTTCCCCAAGAAGCCAAACTCAAGAGCCCACTTGGCAGGTGTCATTTTGTAGGGCGCGTTTGGGCCTCCGATGGCAGCCAGGTTTGGAGGAGGGGGCAGCTTTGGTCTGGGAGAAATCCTCGTCCTTATGGAATTTTTGTAGCAAAAGCCCAGGACGGGACGCAGGCAAGTTGGTTTTGAAAGGAGTCACTTTTCACCAAGAAGCCAAACTCAAGAGCCGACTTGGCAGGTGTCATTTTGTAGGGCGCGTTTGGGCCTCCGATGGCAGCCAGGTTTGGAGGAGGGGGCAGCTTTGGTCTGGGAGAAATCCTCGTCCTTATGGAATTTTTGTAGGCAAAAACCCCACATGGGCCGCAGGCAAGTTAGGCAAGTTGACTCCGAAAGGAGGCACTTTTCCCCAAGAAGCCAAACTCAAGAACCCTCAATGCAGATGTCATTTTGTGGGGCGCGTTTGGGCCTCCGATGGCAGCCAGGTTTGGAGGAGGGGGCAGCTTTGGTCTGGGAGAAATCCTCGTCCTTATGGAATTTTTGTAGTCTAAAGCCCAGCACGGGCCGCAGGCTAGTTAGGCAAGTTGGCTTTGAAAGGAGGCACTTTTCCGCAAGAAGCCAAACTCAAGAGCCCACTTGGCAGATGTCATTTTGTAGGGCGCGTTTGGACCTCCGATGGCAGCCAGGTTTGGAGGAGGGGGCAGCTTTGGTCTGGGAGAAATCCTCGTCCTTATGGAATTTTTGTAGGGAAAAGCCCAGGACGTGCCGCAGGCAAGTTGGCTTTGAAAGGAGGCACTTCCACCCAAGAAGCCAAACTCAAGAGCCCACTTGGCAAGTGTCATTTTGTAGGGCACGTTTGGGCCTCCGATGGCAGCCAGGTTTGGAGGAGGGGGCAGCTTTGGTCTGGGAGAAATCCTCGTCCTTCTGGAATTTTTGTAGGCAAAAGCCCAGGACGGGCTGCAGGCAAGTTAGGCATGTTGGCTTTGAAAGGAGGCACTTTTCCCCAGGAAGCCAAACTCAAGAACCCTCAATGCAGGTGTCATTTGGTGGGGCGCGTTTGGGCCTCCGATGGCAGCCAGGTTTGGAGGAGGGGGCAGCTTTGGTCTGGGAGAAATCCTCGTCCTTCTGGAATTTTTGTAGGCAAAAGCCCTGCATGGGCCGCAGGCAAGTTGACTCCGAAAGGAGGCACTTTTCCCCAGGAAACCAAACTCAAGAACCCTCAATGCAGGTGTCATTTTGTGGGGCGCGTTTGGGCCTCCGATGGCAGCCAGGTTTGGAGGAGGGAGCAGCTTTGGTCTGGGAGAAATCCTCGTCCTTCTGGAATTTTTGGCGGCAAAAGCCCAGGACGGGCCGCAGGCAAGTTAGGCAATTTGGCTCCGAAAGGAGGCACTTTTCCCCAAGAAGCCAAACTCAAGAGCCCACTTGGCAGATGTCATTTTGTAGGGCGCGTTTGGGCCTCTGATGGCAGCCAGGTTTGGAGGAGGGGGCAGCTTTGGTCTGGGAGAAATCCTCGTCCTTATGGAATTTTTGTAGGCAAAACCCCTGCATGAGCCGCAGGCAAGTTGACTCCGAAAGGAGGCACTTTTCCCCAGAAAGCCAAACTCAAGAGCCCACTTGGCAGATGTCATTTTGTAGGGCGCGTTTGGGCCTCCGATGGCAGCCAGGTTTGGAGGAGGGGGCAGCTTTGGTCTGGGAGGAATCCTCGTCCTTATGGAATTTTTGTAGCAAAAGCCCAGGACGGGACGCAGGCAAGTTGGTTTTGAAAGGAGTCACTTTTACCCAAGAAGCCAAACTCAAGAGCCGACTTGGCAGGTGTCATTTTGTAGGGCGCGTTTGGGCCTCCGATGTCAGCCAGGTTTGGAGGAGGGGGCAGCTTTGGTCTGGGAGAAATCCTCGTCCTTATGGAATTTTTGTAGGCAAAAACCCCACATGGGCCGCAGGCAAATTAGGCAAGTTGGCTTTGAAAGGAGGCACTTCCACCCAAGAAGCCAAACTCAAGAGCCCACTTGGCAGGTGTCATTTTGTAGGGCACGTTTGGGCCTCCGATGTCAGCCAGGTTTGGAGGAGGGGGCAGCTTTGGTCTGGGAGAAATCCTCGTCCTTCTGGAATTTTTGTAGGCAAAAGCCCTGCATGGGCCGCAGGCAAGTTGACTCCGAAAGGAGGCACTTTTCCCCAGGAAGCCAAACTCAAGAACCCTCAATGCAGGTGTCATTTTGTGGGGAGCGTTTGGGCCTCCAATGGCAGCCAGGTTTGGAGGAGGGGGCAGCTTTGGTCTGGGAGAAATCCTCGTCCTTCTGGAATTTTTGTAGGCAAAAGCCCAGCACGGGCCGCAGGCTAGTTAGGCAAGTTGGCTCCGAAAGGAGGCACTTTTCCCCAAGAAGCCAAACTCAAGAGCCCACTTGGCAGATGTCATTTTGTAGGGCGCGTTTGGGCCTCCGATGGCAGCCAGGTTTGGAGGAGGGGGCAGCTTTGGTCTGGGAGAAATCCTCGTCCTTATGGAATTTTTGGAGGCAAAAGCCCTGCATGGGCCGCCGGCAAGTTGACTCCGAAAGGAGGCACTTTTCCCCAAGAAGCCAAACTCAAGAGCCCGCTTGGCAGATGTCATTTTGTAGGGCGCGTTTGGGCCTCCGATGGCAGCCAGGTTTGGCGGAGGGGGCAGCTTTGGTCTGGGAGGAATCCTCGTCCTTATGGAATTTTTGTAGCAAACGTCCGGGACGGGACGCAGGCAAGTTGGTTTTGAAAGGAGTCACTTTTCCCCAAGAAGCCAAACTCAAGAGCCGACTTGGCAGGTGTCATTTTGTAGGGCGCGTTTGGGCCTCCGATGGCAGCCAGGTTTGGAGGAGGGGGCAGCTTTGGTCTGGGAGGAATCCTCGTCCTTATGGAATTTTTGTAGCAAAAGCCCAGGACGGGACGCAGGCAAGTTGGTTTTGAAAGGAGTCACTTTTCCCCAAGAAGCCAAACTCAAGAGCCGACTTGGCAGGTGTCATTTTGTAGGGCGCGTTTGGGCCTCCGATGGCAGCCAGGTTTGGAGGAGGGGGCAGCTTTGGTCTGGGAGAAATCCTCGTCCTTATGGAATTTTTGTAGGCAAAAACCCCACATGGGCCGCAGGCAAGTTAGGCAAGTTGACTCCGAAAGGAGGCACTTTTCCCCAAGAAGCCAAACTCAAGAACCCTCAATGCAGATGTCATTTTTGGGGCGCGTTTGGGCCTCCGATGGCAGCCAGGTTTGGAGGAGGGGGCAGCTTTGGTCTGGGAGAAATCCTCGTCCTTATGGAATTTTTGTAGTCTAAAGCCCAGCACGGGCCGCAGGCTAGTTAGGCAAGTTGGCTTTGAAAGGAGGCACTTTTCCGCAAGAAGCCAAACTCAAGAGCCCACTTGGCAGATGTCATTTTGTAGGGCGCGTTTGGGCCTCCGATGGCAGCCAGGTTTGGAGGAGGGGGCAGCTTTGGTCTGGGAGAAATCCTCGTCCTTATGGAATTTTTGTAGTCTAAAGCCCAGCACGGGCCGCAGGCAAGTTGGCTTTGAAAGGAGGCACTTCCACCCAAGAAGCCAAACTCAAGAGCCCACTTGGCAGGTGTCATTTTGTAGGGCACGTTTGGGCCTCCGATGGCAGCCAGGTTTGGAGGAGGGGGCAGCTTTGGTCTGGGAGAAATCCTCGTCCTTATGGAATTTTTGGAGGCAAAAGCCCTGCATGGGCCGCAGGCAAGTTGACTCCGAAAGGAGGCACTTTTCCCCAGGAAGCCAAACTCAAGAACCCTCAATGCAGGTGTCATTTGGTGGGGCACGTTTGGGCCTCCGATGGCAGCCAGGTTTGGAGGAGGGGGCAGCTTTGGTCTGGGAGAAATCCTCGTCCTTCTGGAATTTTTGTAGGCAAAAGCCCTGCATGGGCCGCAGGCAAGTTGACTCCGAAAGGAGGCACTTTTCCCCAGGAAGCCAAACTCAAGAACCCTCAATGCAGGTGTCATTTTGTGGGGCGCGTTTGGGCCTCCGATGGCAGCCAGGTTTGGAGGAGGGAGCAGCTTTGGTCTGGGAGAAATCCTCGTCCTTCTGGAATTTTTGGCGGCAAAAGCCCTGGACGGGCCGCAGTCAAGTTAGGCAATTTGGCTCCGAAATGAGGCACTTTTCCCCAAGAAGCCAAACTCAAGAGCCCACTTGGCAGATGTCATTTTGTAGGGCGCGTTTGGGCCTCCGATGTCAGCCAGGTTTGGAGGAGGGGGCAGCTTTGGTCTGGGAGAAATCCTCGTCCTTCTGGAATTTTTGTAGGCAAAAGCCCTGCATGGGCCGCAGGCAAGTTGACTCCGAAAGGAGGCACTTTTCCCCAGGAAGCCAAACTCAAGAACCCTCAATGCAGGTGTCATTTGGTGGGGCACGTTTGGGCCTCCGATGGCAGCCAGGTTTGGAGGAGGGGGCAGCTTTGGTCTGGGAGAAATCCTCGTCCTTCTGGAATTTTTGTAGGCAAAAGCCCTGCATGGGCCGCAGGCAAGTTGACTCCGAAAGGAGGCACTTTTCCCCAGGAAGCCAAACTCAAGAACCCTCAATGCAGGTGTCATTTTGTGGGGCGCGTTTGGGCCTCCGATGGCAGCCAGGTTTGGAGGAGGGAGCAGCTTTGGTCTGGGAGAAATCCTCGTCCTTCTGGAATTTTTGGCGGCAAAAGCCCTGGACGGGCCGCAGTCAAGTTAGGCAATTTGGCTCCGAAATGTGGCACTTTTCCCCAAGAAGCCAAACTCAAGAGCCCACTTGGCAGATGTCATTTTGTAGGGCGCGTTTGGGCCTCTGATGGCAGCCAGGTTTGGAGGAGGGGGCAGCTTTGGTCTGGGAGAAATCCTCGTCCTTATGGAATTTTTGTAGGCAAAAGCCCAGCACAGGCCGCAGGCTAGTTAGGCAAGTTGGCTCCGAAAGGAGGCACTTTTCCCCAAGAAGCCAAACTCAAGAGCCCACTTGGCAGGTGTCATTTTGTAGGGCGCGTTTGGGCCTCCGATGGCAGCCAGGTTTGGAGGAGGGGGCAGCTTTGGTCTGGGAGAAATCCTCGTCCTTATGGAATTTTTGTAGGCAAAAGCCCTGCATGGGCCGCCGGCAAGTTGACTCCGAAAGGAGGCACTTTTCCCCAAGAAGCCAAACTCAAGAGCCCGCTTGGCAGATGTCATTTTGTAGGGCGCGTTTGGGCCTCCGATGGCAGCCAGGTTTGGCGGAGGGGGCAGCTTTGGTCTGGGAGAAATCCTCGTCCTTATGGAATTTTTGTAGCAAACGTCCGGGACGGGACGCAGGCAAGTTGGTTTTGAAAGGAGTCACTTTTCCCCAAGAAGCCAAACTCAAGAGCCCACTTGGCAGATGTCATTTTGTAGGGCGCGTTTGGGCCTCCGATGGCAGCCAGGTTTGGAGGAGGGAGCAGCTTTGGTCTGGGAGAAATCCTCGTCCTTATGGAATTTTTGTACTCAAAAGCCCAGGACGGGCCGCAGGCAAGTTAGGCAAGTTGGCTCCGAAAGGAGGCACTTTTCCCCAAGAAGCCAAACTCAAGAACCCACAATGCAGATGTCATTTTGTAGGGCGCGTTTGGGCCTCCGATGGCAGCCAGGTTTGGAGGAGGGGGCAGCTTTGTTCTGGGAGAAATCCTCGTCCTTATGGAATTTTTGTAGGCAAAAGCCCTGCATGGGCCGCAGGCAAGTTGACTCCGAAAGGAGGCACTTTTCCCCAGGAAGCCAAACTCAAGAACCCTCAATGCAGGTGTCATTTTGTGGGGCGCGTTTGGGCCTCCGATGGCAGCCAGGTTTGGAGGAGGGAGCAGCTTTGGTCTGGGAGAAATCCTCGTCCTTCTGGAATTTTTGGCGGCAAAAGCCCAGGACGGGCCGCAGGCAAGTTAGGCAATTTGGCTCCGAAAGGAGGCACTTTTCCCCAAGAAGCCAAACTCAAGAGCCCACTTGGCAGATGTCATTTTGTAGGGCGCGTTTGGGCCTCTGATGGCAGCCAGGTTTGGAGGAGGGGGCAGCTTTGGTCTGGGAGAAATCCTCGTCCTTATGGAATTTTTGTAGGCAAAACCCCTGCATGAGCCGCAGGCAAGTTGACTCCGAAAGGAGGCACTTTTCCCCAGAAAGCCAAACTCAAGAGCCCACTTGGCAGATGTCATTTTGTAGGGCGCGTTTGGGCCTCCGATGGCAGCCAGGTTTGGAGGAGGGGGCAGCTTTGGTCTGGGAGGAATCCTCGTCCTTATGGAATTTTTGTAGCAAAAGCCCAGGACGGGACGCAGGCAAGTTGGTTTTGAAAGGAGTCACTTTTACCCAAGAAGCCAAACTCAAGAGCCGACTTGGCAGGTGTCATTTTGTAGGGCGCGTTTGGGCCTCCGATGTCAGCCAGGTTTGGAGGAGGGGGCAGCTTTGGTCTGGGAGAAATCCTCGTCCTTATGGAATTTTTGTAGGCAAAAACCCCACATGGGCCGCAGGCAAATTAGGCAAGTTGGCTTTGAAAGGAGGCACTTCCACCCAAGAAGCCAAACTCAAGAGCCCACTTGGCAGGTGTCATTTTGTAGGGCACGTTTGGGCCTCCGATGTCAGCCAGGTTTGGAGGAGGGGGCAGCTTTGGTCTGGGAGAAATCCTCGTCCTTCTGGAATTTTTGTAGGCAAAAGCCCTGCATGGGCCGCAGGCAAGTTGACTCCGAAAGGAGGCACTTTTCCCCAGGAAGCCAAACTCAAGAACCCTCAATGCAGGTGTCATTTTGTGGGGAGCGTTTGGGCCTCCAATGGCAGCCACGTTTGGAGGAGGGGGCAGCTTTGGTCTGGGAGAAATCCTCGTCCTTCTGGAATTTTTGTAGGCAAAAGCCCAGCACGGGCCGCAGGCTAGTTAGGCAAGTTGGCTCCGAA
This sequence comes from Cinclus cinclus, assembly GCF_963662255.1. NCBI lineage: Eukaryota > Metazoa > Chordata > Aves > Passeriformes > Cinclidae > Cinclus > Cinclus cinclus. The sequence continues at coordinate 467,853 of NW_026912157.1, read as the reverse complement.
AGGAGGCACTTTTCCCCAAGAAGCCAAACTCAAGAGCCCACTTGGCAGATGTCATTTTGTAGGGCGCGTTTGGGCCTCCGATGGCAGCCAGGTTTGGAGGAGGGGGCAGCTTTGGTCTGGGAGAAATCCTCGTCCTTATGGAATTTTTGGAGGCAAAAGCCCTGCATGGGCCGCCGGCAAGTTGACTCCGAAAGGAGGCACTTTTCCCCAAGAAGCCAAACTCAAGAGCCCGCTTGGCAGATGTCATTTTGTAGGGCGCGTTTGGGCCTCCGATGGCAGCCAGGTTTGGCGGAGGGGGCAGCTTTGGTCTGGGAGGAATCCTCGTCCTTATGGAATTTTTGTAGCAAACGTCCGGGACGGGACGCAGGCAAGTTGGTTTTGAAAGGAGTCACTTTTCCCCAAGAAGCCAAACTCAAGAGCCGACTTGGCAGGTGTCATTTTGTAGGGCGCGTTTGGGCCTCCGATGGCAGCCAGGTTTGGAGGAGGGGGCAGCTTTGGTCTGGGAGGAATCCTCGTCCTTATGGAATTTTTGTAGCAAAAGCCCAGGACGGGACGCAGGCAAGTTGGTTTTGAAAGGAGTCACTTTTCCCCAAGAAGCCAAACTCAAGAGCCGACTTGGCAGGTGTCATTTTGTAGGGCGCGTTTGGGCCTCCGATGGCAGCCAGGTTTGGAGGAGGGGGCAGCTTTGGTCTGGGAGAAATCCTCGTCCTTATGGAATTTTTGTAGGCAAAAACCCCACATGGGCCGCAGGCAAGTTAGGCAAGTTGACTCCGAAAGGAGGCACTTTTCCCCAAGAAGCCAAACTCAAGAACCCTCAATGCAGATGTCATTTTTGGGGCGCGTTTGGGCCTCCGATGGCAGCCAGGTTTGGAGGAGGGGGCAGCTTTGGTCTGGGAGAAATCCTCGTCCTTATGGAATTTTTGTAGTCTAAAGCCCAGCACGGGCCGCAGGCTAGTTAGGCAAGTTGGCTTTGAAAGGAGGCACTTTTCCGCAAGAAGCCAAACTCAAGAGCCCACTTGGCAGATGTCATTTTGTAGGGCGCGTTTGGGCCTCCGATGGCAGCCAGGTTTGGAGGAGGGGGCAGCTTTGGTCTGGGAGAAATCCTCGTCCTTATGGAATTTTTGTAGTCTAAAGCCCAGCACGGGCCGCAGGCAAGTTGGCTTTGAAAGGAGGCACTTCCACCCAAGAAGCCAAACTCAAGAGCCCACTTGGCAGGTGTCATTTTGTAGGGCACGTTTGGGCCTCCGATGGCAGCCAGGTTTGGAGGAGGGGGCAGCTTTGGTCTGGGAGAAATCCTCGTCCTTATGGAATTTTTGGAGGCAAAAGCCCTGCATGGGCCGCAGGCAAGTTGACTCCGAAAGGAGGCACTTTTCCCCAGGAAGCCAAACTCAAGAACCCTCAATGCAGGTGTCATTTGGTGGGGCACGTTTGGGCCTCCGATGGCAGCCAGGTTTGGAGGAGGGGGCAGCTTTGGTCTGGGAGAAATCCTCGTCCTTCTGGAATTTTTGTAGGCAAAAGCCCTGCATGGGCCGCAGGCAAGTTGACTCCGAAAGGAGGCACTTTTCCCCAGGAAGCCAAACTCAAGAACCCTCAATGCAGGTGTCATTTTGTGGGGCGCGTTTGGGCCTCCGATGGCAGCCAGGTTTGGAGGAGGGAGCAGCTTTGGTCTGGGAGAAATCCTCGTCCTTATGGAATTTTTGGCGGCAAAAGCCCTGGACGGGCCGCAGTCAAGTTAGGCAATTTGGCTCCGAAATGAGGCACTTTTCCCCAAGAAGCCAAACTCAAGAGCCCACTTGGCAGATGTCATTTTGTAGGGCGCGTTTGGGCCTCCGATGTCAGCCAGGTTTGGAGGAGGGGGCAGCTTTGGTCTGGGAGAAATCCTCGTCCTTCTGGAATTTTTGTAGGCAAAAGCCCTGCATGGGCCGCAGGCAAGTTGACTCCGAAAGGAGGCACTTTTCCCCAGGAAGCCAAACTCAAGAACCCTCAATGCAGGTGTCATTTGGTGGGGCACGTTTGGGCCTCCGATGGCAGCCAGGTTTGGAGGAGGGGGCAGCTTTGGTCTGGGAGAAATCCTCGTCCTTCTGGAATTTTTGTAGGCAAAAGCCCTGCATGGGCCGCAGGCAAGTTGACTCCGAAAGGAGGCACTTTTCCCCAGGAAGCCAAACTCAAGAACCCTCAATGCAGGTGTCATTTTGTGGGGCGCGTTTGGGCCTCCGATGGCAGCCAGGTTTGGAGGAGGGAGCAGCTTTGGTCTGGGAGAAATCCTCGTCCTTCTGGAATTTTTGGCGGCAAAAGCCCTGGACGGGCCGCAGTCAAGTTAGGCAATTTGGCTCCGAAATGAGGCACTTTTCCCCAAGAAGCCAAACTCAAGAGCCCACTTGGCAGATGTCATTTTGTAGGGCGCGTTTGGGCCTCTGATGGCAGCCAGGTTTGGAGGAGGGGGCAGCTTTGGTCTGGGAGAAATCCTCGTCCTTATGGAATTTTTGTAGGCAAAAGCCCAGCACAGGCCGCAGGCTAGTTAGGCAAGTTGGCTCCGAAAGGAGGCACTTTTCCCCAAGAAGCCAAACTCAAGAGCCCACTTGGCAGGTGTCATTTTGTAGGGCGCGTTTGGGCCTCCGATGGCAGCCAGGTTTGGAGGAGGGGGCAGCTTTGGTCTGGGAGAAATCCTCGTCCTTATGGAATTTTTGTAGGCAAAAGCCCTGCATGGGCCGCCGGCAAGTTGACTCCGAAAGGAGGCACTTTTCCCCAAGAAGCCAAACTCAAGAGCCCGCTTGGCAGATGTCATTTTGTAGGGCGCGTTTGGGCCTCCGATGGCAGCCAGGTTTGGCGGAGGGGGCAGCTTTGGTCTGGGAGAAATCCTCGTCCTTATGGAATTTTTGTAGCAAACGTCCGGGACGGGACGCAGGCAAGTTGGTTTTGAAAGGAGTCACTTTTCCCCAAGAAGCCAAACTCAAGAGCCCACTTGGCAGATGTCATTTTGTAGGGCGCGTTTGGGCCTCCGATGGCAGCCAGGTTTGGAGGAGGGAGCAGCTTTGGTCTGGGAGAAATCCTCGTCCTTATGGAATTTTTGTACTCAAAAGCCCAGGACGGGCCGCAGGCAAGTTAGGCAAGTTGGCTCCGAAAGGAGGCACTTTTCCCCAAGAAGCCAAACTCAAGAACCCACAATGCAGATGTCATTTTGTAGGGCGCGTTTGGGCCTCCGATGGCAGCCAGGTTTGGAGGAGGGGGCAGCTTTGTTCTGGGAGAAATCCTCGTCCTTATGGAATTTTTGTAGGCAAAAGCCCTGCATGGGCCGCCGGCAAGTTGACTCCGAAAGGAGGCAATTTTCCCCAAGAAGCCAAACTCAAGAGCCCACTTGGCAGGTGTCATTTTGTAGGGCGCGTTTGGGCCTCCGATGGCAGCCAGGTTTGGAGGAGGGGGCAGCTTTGGTCTGGGAGAAATCCTCGTCCTTATGGAATTTTTGCAGGCAAAACCCCTGCATGAGCCGCAGGCAAGTTGACTCCGAAAGGAGGCACTTTTCCCCAGAAAGCCAAACTCAAGAGCCCACTTGGCAGATGTCATTTTGTAGGGCGCGTTTGGGCCTCCGATGGCAGCCAGGTTTGGAGGAGGGGGCAGCTTTGGTCTGGGAGGAATCCTCGTCCTTATGGAATTTTTGTAGCAAAAGCCCAGGACGGGACGCAGGCAAGTTGGTTTTGAAAGGAGTCACTTTTCCCCAAGAAGCCAAACTCAAGAGCCGACTTGGCAGGTGTCATTTTGTAGGGCGCGTTTGGGCCTCCGATGTCAGCCAGGTTTGGAGGAGGGGGCAGCTTTGGTCTGGGAGAAATCCTCGTCCTTATGGAATTTTTGTAGGCAAAAACCCCACATGGGCTGCAGGCAAATTAGGCAAGTTGGCTTTGAAAGGAGGCACTTCCACCCAAGAAGCCAAACTCAAGAGCCCACTTGGCAGGTGTCATTTTGTAGGGCACGTTTGGGCCTCCGATGGCAGCCAGGTTTGGAGGAGGGGGCAGCTTTGGTCTGGGAGAAATCCTCGTCCTTCTGGAATTTTTGTAGGCAAAAGCCCTGCATGGGCCGCAGGCAAGTTGACTCCGAAAGGAGGCACTTTTCCCCAGGAAGCCAAACTCAAGAACCCTCAATGCAGGTGTCATTTTGTGGGGCGCGTTTGGGCCTCCAATGGCAGCCAGGTTTGGAGGAGGGGGCAGCTTTGGTCTGGGAGAAATCCTCGTCCTTATGGAATTTTTGGAGGCAAAAGCCCTGCATGGGCCGCCGGCAAGTTGACTCCGAAAGGAGGCACTTTTCCCCAAGAAGCCAAACTCAAGAGCCCGCTTGGCAGATGTCATTTTGTAGGGCGCGTTTGGGCCTCCGATGGCAGCCAGGTTTGGCGGAGGGGGCAGCTTTGGTCTGGGAGGAATCCTCGTCCTTATGGAATTTTTGTAGCAAACGTCCGGGACGGGACGCAGGCAAGTTGGTTTTGAAAGGAGTCACTTTTCCCCAAGAAGCCAAACTCAAGAGCCCACTTGGCAGATGTCATTTTGTAGGGCGCGTTTGGGCCTCCGATGGCAGCCAGGTTTGGAGGAGGGAGCAGCTTTGGTCTGGGAGAAATCCTTGTCCTTCTGGAATTTTTGTAGGCAAAAGCCCAGGACGGGCCGCAGGCAAGTTAGGCAAGTTGGCTTTGAAAGGAGGCACTTTTCCCCAAGAAGCCAAACTCAAGAGCCCACTTGGCAGGTGTCATTTTGTAGGGCGCGTTTGGGCCTCCGATGGCAGCCAGGTTTGGAGGAGGGGGCAGCTTTGGTCTGGGAGAAATCCTCGTCCTTATGGAATTTTTGTAGCAAAAGCCCAGGACGGGACGCAGGCAAGTTGGTTTTGAAAGGAGTCACTTTTCCCCAAGAAGCCAAACTCAAGAGCCGACTTGGCAGGTGTCATTTTGTAGGGCGCGTTTGGGCCTCCGATGGCAGCCAGGTTTGGCGGAGGGGGCAGCTTTGGTCTGGGAGGAATCCTCGTCCTTATGGAATTTTTGTAGCAAACGTCCGGGACGGGACGCAGGCAAGTTGGTTTTGAAAGGAGTCACTTTTCCCCAAGAAGCCAAACTCAAGAGCCGACTTGGCAGGTGTCATTTTGTAGGGCGCGTTTGGGCCTCCGATGGCAGCCAGGTTTGGAGGAGGGGGCAGCTTTGGTCTGGGAGGAATCCTCGTCCTTATGGAATTTTTGTAGCAAAAGCCCAGGACGGGACGCAGGCAAGTTGGTTTTGAAAGGAGTCACTTTTCCCCAAGAAGCCAAACTCAAGAGCCGACTTGGCAGGTGTCATTTTGTAGGGCGCGTTTGGGCCTCCGATGGCAGCCAGGTTTGGAGGAGGGGGCAGCTTTGGTCTGGGAGAAATCCTCGTCCTTATGGAATTTTTGTAGGCAAAAACCCCACATGGGCCGCAGGCAAGTTAGGCAAGTTGACTCCGAAAGGAGGCACTTTTCCCCAAGAAGCCAAACTCAAGAACCCTCAATGCAGATGTCATTTTGTGGGGCGCGTTTGGGCCTCCGATGGCAGCCAGGTTTGGAGGAGGGGGCAGCTTTGGTCTGGGAGAAATCCTCGTCCTTATGGAATTTTTGTAGTCTAAAGCCCAGCACGGGCCGCAGGCTAGTTAGGCAAGTTGGCTTTGAAAGGAGGCACTTTTCCGCAAGAAGCCAAACTCAAGAGCCCACTTGGCAGATGTCATTTTGTAGGGCGCGTTTGGGCCTCCGATGGCAGCCAGGTTTGGAGGAGGGGGCAGCTTTGGTCTGGGAGAAATCCTCGTCCTTATGGAATTTTTGTAGTCTAAAGCCCAGCACGGGCCGCAGGCAAGTTGGCTTTGAAAGGAGGCACTTCCACCCAAGAAGCCAAACTCAAGAGCCCACTTGGCAGGTGTCATTTTGTAGGGCACGTTTGGGCCTCCGATGGCAGCCAGGTTTGGAGGAGGGGGCAGCTTTGGTCTGGGAGAAATCCTCGTCCTTATGGAATTTTTGGAGGCAAAAGCCCTGCATGGGCCGCAGGCAAGTTGACTCCGAAAGGAGGCACTTTTCCCCAGGAAGCCAAACTCAAGAACCCTCAATGCAGGTGTCATTTGGTGGGGCACGTTTGGGCCTCCGATGGCAGCCAGGTTTGGAGGAGGGGGCAGCTTTGGTCTGGGAGAAATCCTCGTCCTTCTGGAATTTTTGTAGGCAAAAGCCCTGCATGGGCCGCAGGCAAGTTGACTCCGAAAGGAGGCACTTTTCCCCAGGAAGCCAAACTCAAGAACCCTCAATGCAGGTGTCATTTTGTGGGGCGCGTTTGGGCCTCCGATGGCAGCCAGGTTTGGAGGAGGGAGCAGCTTTGGTCTGGGAGAAATCCTCGTCCTTCTGGAATTTTTGGCGGCAAAAGCCCTGGACGGGCCGCAGTCAAGTTAGGCAATTTGGCTCCGAAATGAGGCACTTTTCCCCAAGAAGCCAAACTCAAGAGCCCACTTGGCAGATGTCATTTTGTAGGGCGCGTTTGGGCCTCTGATGGCAGCCAGGTTTGGAGGAGGGGGCAGCTTTGGTCTGGGAGAAATCCTCGTCCTTATGGAATTTTTGTAGGCAAAAGCCCAGCACAGGCCGCAGGCTAGTTAGGCAAGTTGGCTCCGAAAGGAGGCACTTTTCCCCAAGAAGCCAAACTCAAGAGCCCACTTGGCAGGTGTCATTTTGTAGGGCGCGTTTGGGCCTCCGATGGCAGCCAGGTTTGGAGGAGGGGGCAGCTTTGGTCTGGGAGAAATCCTCGTCCTTATGGAATTTTTGTAGGCAAAAGCCCTGCATGGGCCGCCGGCAAGTTGACTCCGAAAGGAGGCACTTTTCCCCAAGAAGCCAAACTCAAGAGCCCGCTTGGCAGATGTCATTTTGTAGGGCGCGTTTGGGCCTCCGATGGCAGCCAGGTTTGGCGGAGGGAGCAGCTTTGGTCTGGGAGAAATCCTCGTCCTTATGGAATTTTTGTAGCAAACGTCCGGGACGGGACGCAGGCAAGTTGGTTTTGAAAGGAGTCACTTTTCCCCAAGAAGCCAAACTCAAGAGCCCACTTGGCAGATGTCATTTTGTAGGGCGCGTTTGGGCCTCCGATGGCAGCCAGGTTTGGAGGAGGGAGCAGCTTTGGTCTGGGAGAAATCCTCGTCCTTATGGAATTTTTGTAGTCTAAAGCCCTGCATGGGCCGCAGGCAAGTTGGCTTTGAAAGGAGGCACTTCCACCCAAGAAGCCAAACTCAAGAGCCCACTTGGCAGGTGTCATTTTGTAGGGCACGTTTGGGCCTCCGATGGCAGCCAGGTTTGGAGGAGGGGGCAGCTTTGGTCTGGGAGAAATCCTCGTCCTTATGGAATTTTTGGAGGCAAAAGCCCTGCATGGGCCGCAGGCAAGTTGACTCCGAAAGGAGGCACTTTTCCCCAGGAAGCCAAACTCAAGAACCCTCAATGCAGGTGTCATTTGGTGGGGCACGTTTGGGCCTCCGATGGCAGCCAGGTTTGGAGGAGGGGGCAGCTTTGGTCTGGGAGAAATCCTCGTCCTTCTGGAATTTTTGTAGGCAAAAGCCCTGCATGGGCCGCAGGCAAGTTGACTCCGAAAGGAGGCACTTTTCCCCAGGAAGCCAAACTCAAGAACCCTCAATGCAGGTGTCATTTTGTGGGGCGCGTTTGGGCCTCCGATGGCAGCCAGGTTTGGAGGAGGGAGCAGCTTTGGTCTGGGAGAAATCCTCGTCCTTATGGAATTTTTGGCGGCAAAAGCCCTGGACGGGCCGCAGTCAAGTTAGGCAATTTGGCTCCGAAATGAGGCACTTTTCCCCAAGAAGCCAAACTCAAGAGCCCACTTGGCAGATGTCATTTTGTAGGGCGCGTTTGGGCCTCTGATGGCAGCCAGGTTTGGAGGAGGGGGCAGCTTTGGTCTGGGAGAAATCCTCGTCCTTATGGAATTTTTGTAGGCAAAAGCCCAGCACAGGCCGCAGGCTAGTTAGGCAAGTTGGCTCCGAAAGGAGGCACTTTTCCCCAAGAAGCCAAACTCAAGAGCCCACTTGGCAGGTGTCATTTTGTAGGGCGCGTTTGGGCCTCCGATGGCAGCCAGGTTTGGAGGAGGGGGCAGCTTTGGTCTGGGAGAAATCCTCGTCCTTCTGGAATTTTTGTAGGCAAAAGCCCTGCATGGGCCGCCGGCAAGTTGACTCCGAAAGGAGGCACTTTTCCCCAAGAAGCCAAACTCAAGAGCCCGCTTGGCAGATGTCATTTTGTAGGGCGCGTTTGGGCCTCCGATGGCAGCCAGGTTTGGCGGAGGGGGCAGCTTTGGTCTGGGAGAAATCCTCGTCCTTATGGAATTTTTGTAGCAAACGTCCGGGACGGGACGCAGGCAAGTTGGTTTTGAAAGGAGTCACTTTTCCCCAAGAAGCCAAACTCAAGAGCCCACTTGGCAGATGTCATTTTGTAGGGCGCGTTTGGGCCTCCGATGGCAGCCAGGTTTGGAGGAGGGAGCAGCTTTGGTCTGGGAGGAATCCTCGTCCTTCTGGAATTTTTGTACTCAAAAGCCCAGGACGGGCCGCAGGCAAGTTAGGCAAGTTGGCTCCGAAAGGAGGCACTTTTCCCCAAGAAGCCAAACTCAAGAACCCACAATGCAGATGTCATTTTGTAGGGCGCGTTTGGGCCTCCGATGGCAGCCAGGTTTGGAGGAGGGGGCAGCTTTGTTCTGGGAGAAATCCTCGTCCTTATGGAATTTTTGTAGGCAAAAGCCCTGCATGGGCCGCCGGCAAGTTGACTCCGAAAGGAGGCAATTTTCCCCAAGAAGCCAAACTCAAGAGCCCACTTGGCAGGTGTCATTTTGTAGGGCGCGTTTGGGCCTCCGATGGCAGCCAGGTTTGGAGGAGGGGGCAGCTTTGGTCTGGGAGAAATCCTCGTCCTTATGGAATTTTTGGAGGCAAAACCCTTGCATGAGCCGCAGGCAAGTTGACTCCGAAAGGAGGCACTTTTCCCCAAGAAGCCAAACTCAAGAGCCCACTTGGCAGATGTCATTTTGTAGGGCGCGTTTGGGCCTCTGATGGCAGCCAGGTTTGGAGGAGGGGGCAGCTTTGGTCTGGGAGGAATCCTCGTCCTTATGGAATTTTTGTAGCAAAAGCCCAGGACGGGACGCAGGCAAGTTGGTTTTGAAAGGAGTCACTTTTCCCCAAGAAGCCAAACTCAAGAGCCGACTTGGCAGGTGTCATTTTGTAGGGCGCGTTTGGGCCTCCGATGTCAGCCAGGTTTGGAGGAGGGGGCAGCTTTGGTCTGGGAGAAATCCTCGTCCTTATGGAATTTTTGTAGGCAAAAACCCCACATGGGCTGCAGGCAAATTAGGCAAGTTGGCTTTGAAAGGAGGCACTTCCACCCAAGAAGCCAAACTCAAGAGCCCACTTGGCAGGTGTCATTTTGTAGGGCACGTTTGGGCCTCCGATGGCAGCCAGGTTTGGAGGAGGGGGCAGCTTTGGTCTGGGAGAAATCCTCGTCCTTCTGGAATTTTTGTAGGCAAAAGCCCTGCATGGGCCGCAGGCAAGTTGACTCCGAAAGGAGGCACTTTTCCCCAGGAAGCCAAACTCAAGAACCCTCAATGCAGATGTCATTTTGTGGGGCGCGTTTGGGCCTCCAATGGCAGCCAGGTTTGGAGGAGGGGGCAGCTTTGGTCTGGGAGAAATCCTCGTCCTTATGGAATTTTTGGAGGCAAAAGCCCTGCATGGGCCGCCGGCAAGTTGACTCCGAAAGGAGGCACTTTTCCCCAAGAAGCCAAACTCAAGAGCCCGCTTGGCAGATGTCATTTTGTAGGGCGCGTTTGGGCCTCCGATGGCAGCCAGGTTTGGCGGAGGGGGCAGCTTTGGTCTGGGAGGAATCCTCGTCCTTATGGAATTTTTGTAGCAAACGTCCGGGACGGGACGCAGGCAAGTTGGTTTTGAAAGGAGTCACTTTTCCCCAAGAAGCCAAACTCAAGAGCCCACTTGGCAGATGTCATTTTGTAGGGCGCGTTTGGGCCTCCGATGGCAGCCAGGTTTGGAGGAGGGAGCAGCTTTGGTCTGGGAGAAATCCTTGTCCTTCTGGAATTTTTGTAGGCAAAAGCCCAGGACGGGCCGCAGGCAAGTTAGGCAAGTTGGCTTTGAAAGGAGGCACTTTTCCCCAAGAAGCCAAACTCAAGAGCCCACTTGGCAGGTGTCATTTTGTAGGGCGCGTTTGGGCCTCCGATGGCAGCCAGGTTTGGAGGAGGGGGCAGCTTTGGTCTGGGAGAAATCCTCGTCCTTATGGAATTTTTGTAGCAAAAGCCCAGGACGGGACGCAGGCAAGTTGGTTTTGAAAGGAGTCACTTTTCCCCAAGAAGCCAAACTCAAGAGCCGACTTGGCAGGTGTCATTTTGTAGGGCGCGTTTGGGCCTCCGATGGCAGCCAGGTTTGGAGGAGGGGGCAGCTTTGGTCTGGGAGAAATCCTCGTCCTTATGGAATTTTTGTAGGCAAAAACCCCACATGGGCCGCAGGCAAGTTAGGCAAGTTGACTCCGAAAGGAGGCACTTTTCCCCAAGAAGCCAAACTCAAGAACCCTCAATGCAGATGTCATTTTGTGGGGCGCGTTTGGGCCTCCGATGGCAGCCAGGTTTGGAGGAGGGGGCAGCTTTGGTCTGGGAGAAATCCTCGTCCTTATGGAATTTTTGTAGTCTAAAGCCCAGCACGGGCCGCAGGCTAGTTAGGCAAGTTGGCTTTGAAAGGAGGCACTTTTCCGCAAGAAGCCAAACTCAAGAGCCCACTTGGCAGATGTCATTTTGTAGGGCGCGTTTGGACCTCCGATGGCAGCCAGGTTTGGAGGAGGGGGCAGCTTTGGTCTGGGAGAAATCCTCGTCCTTATGGAATTTTTGTACTCAAAAGCCCAGGACGGGCCGCAGGCAAGTTAGGCAAGTTGACTCCGAAAGGAGGCACTTTTCCCCAAGAAGCCAAACTCAAGAACCCACAATGCAGATGTCATTTTGTAGGGCGCGTTTGGGCCTCCGATGGCAGCCAGGTTTGGAGGAGGGGGCAGCTTTGTTCTGGGAGAAATCCTCGTCCTTATGGAATTTTTGTAGGCAAAAGCCCTGCATGGGCCGCCGGCAAGTTGACTCCGAAAGGAGGCAATTTTCCCCAAGAAGCCAAACTCAAGAGCCCACTTGGCAGGTGTCATTTTGTAGGGCGCGTTTGGGCCTCCGATGGCAGCCAGGTTTGGAGGAGGGGGCAGCTTTGGTCTGGGAGAAATCCTCGTCCTTATGGAATTTTTGGAGGCAAAACTCCTGCATGAGCCGCAGGCAAGTTGACTCCGAAAGGAGGCACTTTTCCCCAGAAAGCCAAACTCAAGAGCCCACTTGGCAGGTGTCATTTTGTAGGGCGCGTTTGGGCCTCTGATGGCAGCCAGGTTTGGAGGAGGGGGCAGCTTTGGTCTGGGAGAAATCCTCGTCCTTATGGAATTTTTGTAGGCAAAAGCCCTGCATGGGCCGCAGGCAAGTTGACTCCGAAAGGAGGCACATTTCCCCAGAAAGCCAAACTCAAGAGCCCACTTGGCAGATGTCATTTTGTAGGGCGCGTTTGGGCCTCCGATGGAAGCCAGGTTTGGAGGAGGGGGCAGCTTTGGTCTGGGAGAAATCCTCGTCCTTATGGAATTTTTGTACTCAAAAGCCCAGGACGGGCCGCAGGCAAGTTAGGCAAGTTGGCTCCGAAAGGAGGCACTTTTCCCCAAGAAGCCAAACTCAAGAGCCCACTTGGCAAATGTCATTTTGTAGGGCGCGTTTGGGCCTCCGATGGCAGCCAGGTTTGGAGGAGGGGGCAGCTTTGGTCTGGGAGAAATCCTCGTCCTTATGGAATTTTTGTAGGCAAAAGCCCTGCATGGGCCGCCGGCAAGTTGACTCCGAAAGGAGGCAATTTTCCCCAAGAAGCCAAACTCAAGAGCCCACTTGGCAGGTGTCATTTTGTAGGGCGCGTTTGGGCCTCCGATGGCAGCCAGGTTTGGAGGAGGGGGCAGCTTTGGTCTGGGAGAAATCCTCGTCCTTATGGAATTTTTGTAGGCAAAACCCCTGCATGAGCCGCAGGCAAGTTGACTCCGAAAGGAGGCACTTTTCCCCAGAAAGCCAAACTCAAGAGCCCACTTGGCAGATGTCATTTTGTAGGGCGCGTGTGGGCCTCCGATGGCAGCCAGGTTTGGAGGAGGGGGCAGCTTTGGTCTGGGAGGAATCCTCGTCCTTATGGAATTTTTGTAGCAAAAGCCCGGGACGGGACGCAGGCAAGTTGGTTTTGAAAGGAGTCACTTTTCCCCAAGAAGCCAAACTCAAGAGCCGACTTGGCAGGTGTCATTTTGTAGGGCGCGTTTGGGCCTCCGATGGCAGCCAGGTTTGGAGGAGGGGGCAGCTTTGGTCTGGGAGAAATCCTCGTCCTTCTGGAATTTTTGTAGGCAAAAGCCCAGGACGGGCCGCAGGCAAGTTAGGCAAGTTGGCTCCGAAAGGAGGCACTTTTCCCCAAGAAGCCAAACTCAAGAACCCACAATGCAGATGTCATTTTGTAGGGCGCGTTTGGGCCTCCGATGGCATCCAGGTTTGGAGGAGGGGGCAGCTTTGTTCTGGGAGAAATCCTCGTCCTTATGGAATTTTTGTAGGCAAAAGCCCTGCATGGGCCGCCGGCAAGTTGACTCCGAAAGGAGGCAATTTTCCCCAAGAAGCCAAACTCAAGAGCCCACTTGGCAGGTGTCATTTTGTAGGGCGCGTTTGGGCCTCCGATGGCAGCCAGGTTTGGAGGAGGGGGCAGCTTTGGTCTGGGAGAAATCCTCGTCCTTATGGAATTTTTGGAGGCAAAACCCTTGCATGAGCCGCAGGCAAGTTGACTCCGAAAGGAGGCACTTTTCCCCAGAAAGCCAAACTCAAGAGCCCACTTGGCAGATGTCATTTTGTAGGGCGCGTTTGGGCCTCTGATGGCAGCCAGGTTTGGAGGAGGGGGCAGCTTTGGTCTGGGAGGAATCCTCGTCCTTATGGAATTTTTGTAGCAAAAGCCCAGGACGGGACGCAGGCAAGTTGGTTTTGAAAGGAGTCACTTTTCCCCAAGAAGCCAAACTCAAGAGCCGACTTGGCAGGTGTCATTTTGTAGGGCGCGTTTGGGCCTCCGATGGCAGCCAGGTTTGGAGGAGGGGGCAGCTTTGGTCTGGGAGAAATCCTCGTCCTTATGGAATTTTTGTAGGCAAAAACCCCACATGGGCCGCAGGCAAGTTAGGCAAGTTGACTCCGAAAGGAGGCGCTTTTCCCCAAGAAGCCAAACTCAAGAACCCTCAATGCAGATGTCATTTTGTGGGGCGCGTTTGGGCCTCCGATGGCAGCCAGGTTTGGAGGAGGGGGCAGCTTTGGTCTGGGAGAAATCCTCGTCCTTATGGAATTTTTGTAGTCTAAAGCCCAGCACGGGCCGCAGGCTAGTTAGGCAAGTTGGCTTTGAAAGGAGGCACTTTTCCGCAAGAAGCCAAACTCAAGAGCCCACTTGGCAGATGTCATTTTGTAGGGCGCGTTTGGGCCTCCGATGGCAGCCAGGTTTGGAGGAGGGGGCAGCTTTGGTCTGGGAGAAATCCTCGTCCTTATGGAATTTTTGGAGGCAAAAGCCCAGGACGTGCCGCAGGCAAGTTGGCTTTGAAAGGAGGCACTTCCACCCAAGAAGCCAAACTCAAGAGCCCACTTGGCAGGTGTCATTTTGTAGGGCACGTTTGGGCCTCCGATGGCAGCCATGTTTGGAGGAGGGGGCAGCTTTGGTCTGGGAGAAATCCTCGTCCTTCTGGAATTTTTGTAGGCAAAAGCCCTGCATGGGCCGCAGGCAAGTTGACTCCGAAAGGAGGCACTTTTCCCCAGGAAGCCAAACTCAAGAACCCTCAATGCAGGTTTCATTTGGTGGGGCGCGTTTGGGCCTCCGATGGCAGCCAGGTTTGGAGGAGGGGGCAGCTTTGGTCTGGGAGAAATCCTCGTCCTTATGGAATTTTTGGAGGCAAAAGCCCTGCATGGGCCGCCGGCAAGTTGACTCCGAAAGGAGGCACTTTTCCCCAAGAAGCCAAACTCAAGAGCCCGCTTGGCAGATGTCATTTTGTAGGGCGCGTTTGGGCCTCCGATGGCAGCCAGGTTTGGCGGAGGGGGCAGCTTTGGTCTGGGAGGAATCCTCGTCCTTATGGAATTTTTGTAGCAAACGTCCGGGACGGGACGCAGGCAAGTTGGTTTTGAAAGGAGTCACTTTTCCCCAAGAAGCCAAACTCAAGAGCCGACTTGGCAGGTGTCATTTTGTAGGGCGCGTTTGGGCCTCCGATGGCAGCCAGGTTTGGAGGAGGGGGCAGCTTTGGTCTGGGAGAAATCCTCGTCCTTATGGAATTTTTGTAGCAAAAGCCCAGGACGGGACGCAGGCAAGTTGGTTTTGAAAGGAGTCACTTTTCCCCAAGAAGCCAAACTCAAGAGCCGACTTGGCAGGTGTCATTTTGTAGGGCGCGTTTGGGCCTCCGATGTCAGCCAGGTTTGGAGGAGGGAGCAGCTTTGGTCTGGGAGAAATCCTTGTCCTTCTGGAATTTTTGTAGGCAAAAGCCCAGGACGGGCCGCAGGAAAGTTAGGCAAGTTGGCTTTGAAAGGAGGCACTTTTCCCCAAGAAGCCAAACTCAAGAGCCCACTTGGCAGGTGTCATTTTGTAGGGCGCGTTTGGGCCTCCGATGGCAGCCAGGTTTGGAGGAGGGGGCTGCTTTGGTCTGGGAGAAATCCTCGTCCTTATGGAATTTTTGTACTCAAAAGCCCAGGACGGGCCGCAGGCAAGTTAGGCAAGTTGGCTCCGAAAGGAGGCACTTTTCCCCAAGAAGCCAAACTCAAGAACCCACAATGCAGATGTCATTTTGTAGGGCGCGTTTGGGCCTCCGATGGCAGCCAGGTTTGGAGGAGGGGGCAGCTTTGTTCTGGGAGAAATCCTCGTCCTTATGGAATTTTTGTAGGCAAAAGCCCTGCATGGGCCGCCGGCAAGTTGACTCCGAAAGGAGGCAATTTTCCCCAAGAAGCCAAACTCAAGAGCCCACTTGGCAGGTGTCATTTTGTAGGGCGCGTTTGGGCCTCCGATGGCAGCCAGGTTTGGAGGAGGGGGCAGCTTTGGTCTGGGAGGAATCCTCGTCCTTATGGAATTTTTGTAGCAAAAGCCCAGGACGGGACGCAGACAAGTTGGTTTTGAAAGGAGTCACTTTTCCCCAAGGAGCCAAACTCAAGAGCCGACTTGGCAGGTGTCATTTTGTAGGGCGCGTTTGGGCCTCCGATGGCAGCCAGGTTTGGAGGAGGGGGCAGCTTTGGTCTGGGAGAAATCCTCGTCCTTATGGAATTTTTGTAGGGAAAAACCCCACATGGGCCGCAGGCAAGTTAGGCAAGTTGACTCCGAAAGGAGGCACTTTTCCCCAAGAAGCCAAACTCAAGAACCCTCAATGCAGATGTCATTTTGTGGGGCGCGTTTGGGCCTCCGATGGCAGCCAGGTTTGGAGGAGGGGGCAGCTTTGGTCTGGGAGAAATCCTCGTCCTTATGGAATTTTTGTAGTCTAAAGCCCAGCACGGGCCGCAGGCTAGTTAGGCAAGTTGGCTTTGAAAGGAGGCACTTTTCCGCAAGAAGCCAAACTCAAGAGCCCACTTGGCAGATGTCATTTTGTAGGGCGCGTTTGGGCCTCCGATGGCAGCCAGGTTTGGAGGAGGGGGCAGCTTTGGTCTGGGAGAAATCCTCGTCCTTATGGAATTTTTGGAGGCAAAAGCCCTGGACGGGCCGCAGGCAAGTTGGCTTTGAAAGGAGGCACTTCCACCCAAGAAGCCAAACTCAAGAGCCCACATGGCAGGTGTCATTTTGTAGGGCACGTTTGGGCCTCCGATGGCAGCCAGGTTTGGAGGAGGGGGCAGCTTTGGTCTGGGAGAAATCCTCGTCCTTCTGGAATTTTTGTAGGCAAAAGCCCTGCATGGGCCGCAGGCAAGTTGACTCCGAAAGGAGGCACTTTTCCCCAGGAAGCCAAACTCAAGAACCCTCAATGCAGGTGTCATTTTGTGGGGCGCGTTTGGGCCTCCGATGGCAGCCAGGTTTGGAGGAGGGAGCAGCTTTGGTCTGGGAGAAATCCTCGTCGTTCTGGAATTTTTGGAGGCAAAAGCCCAGGACGGGCCGCAGGCAAGTTAGGCAATTTGGCTCCGAAAGGAGGCACTTTTCCCCAAGAAGCCAAACTCAAGAGCCCACTTGGCAGATGTCATTTTGTAGGGCGCGTTTGGGCCTCTGATGGCAGCCAGGTTTGGAGGAGGGGGCAGCTTTGGTCTGGGAGAAATCCTCGTCCTTATGGAATTTTTGTAGGCAAAAGCCCAGCACGGGCCGCAGGCAAGTTGGCTTTGAAAGGAGGTACTTCCACCCAAGAAGCCAAACTCAAGAGCCCACTTGGCAGATGTCATTTTGTAGGGCACGTTTGGGCCTCCGATGGCAGCCAGGTTTGGAGGAGGGGGCAGCTTTGGTCTGGGAGAAATCCTCGTCCTTATGGAATTTTTGTAGGCAAAAGCCCTGCATGGGCCGCAGGCAAGTTGACTCCGAAAGGAGGCACATTTCCCCAGAAAGCCAAACTCAAGAGCCCACTTGGCAGATGTCATTTTGTAGGGCGCGTTTGGGCCTCCGATGGAAGCCAGGTTTGGAGGAGGGGGCAGCTTTGGTCTGGGAGAAATCCTCGTCCTTATGGAATTTTTGTCGGCAAAAGCCCAGGACGGGCCGCAGGCAAGTTAGGCAATTTGGCTCCGAAAAGAGGCACTTTTCCCCAAGAAGCCAAACTCAAGAGCCCACTTGGCAGATGTCATTTTGTAGGGCGCGTTTGGGCCTCCGATGGCAGCCAGGTTTGGAGGAGGGGGCAGCTTTGGTCTGGGAGGAATCCTCGTCCTTATGGAATTTTTGTAGCAAACGTCCGGGACGGGATGCAGGCAAGTTGGTTTTGAAAGGAGGCACTTTTCCCCAAGAAGCCAAAATCAGAGCCCACTTGGCAGATGTCATTTTGTAGGGCGCGTTTGGGCCTCCGATGGCAGCCAGGTTTGGAGGAGGGAGCAGCTTTGGTCTGGGAGAAATCCTTGTCCTTCTGGAATTTTTGTAGGCAAAAGCCCAGGACGGGCCGCAGGCAAGTTAGGCAAGTTGGCTTTGAAAGGAGGCACTTTTCCCCAAGAAGCCAAACTCAAGAACCCACAATGCAGATGTCATTTTGTAGGGTGCGTTTGGGCCTCCGATGGCAGCCAGGTTTGGAGGAGGGGGCAGCTTTGGTCTGGGAGAAATCCTCGTCCTTCTGGAATTTTTGTACTCAAAAGCCCAGGACGGGCCGCAGGCAAGTTAGGCAAGTTGGCTGCGAAAGGAGGCACTTTTCCCCAAGAAGCCAAACTCAAGAACCCACAATGCAGATGTCATTTTGTAGGGCGCGTTTGGACCTCCGATGGCAGCCAGGTTTGGAGGAGGGGGCAGCTTTCTTCTCGGAGAAATCCTCGTCCTTATGGAATTTTTGGAGGCAAAAGCCCAGGACGGGACGCAGGCAAGTTGGCTTTGAAAGGAGGCACTTTCCCCCAAGAAGCCAAACTCAAGAGCCCACTTGGCAGATGTCATTTTGTAGGGCACGTTTGGGCCTCCGATGGCAGCCAGGTTTGGAGGAGGGGGCAGCTTTGGTCTGGGAGAAATCCTCGTCCTTATGGAATTTTTGTAGGCAAAAGCCCTGCATGGGCCGCCGGCAAGTTGACTCCGAAAGGAGGCACTTTTCCCCAAGAAGCCAAACTCAAGAGCCCACTTGGCAGATGTCATTTTGTAGGGCGCGTTTGGGCCTCCGATGGCAGCCAGGTTTGGAGGAGGGGGCAGCTTTGGTCTGGGAGAAATCCTCGTCCTTATGGAATTTTTGTAGGCAAAAGCCCAGAATGGGCCGCAGGCTAGTTAGGCAAGTTGGCTTTGAAAGGAGGCACTTTTCCGCAAGAAGCCAAACTCAAGAGCCCACTTGGCAGATGTCATTTTGTAGGGCGCGTTTGGGCCTCCGATGGCAGCCAGGTTTGGAGGAGGGGGCAGCTTTGGTCTGGGAGAAATCCTCGTCCTTCTGGAATTTTTGGAGGCAAAAGCCCAGGACGGGCCGCAGGCAAGTTGACTCCGAAAGGAGGCACTTTTCCGCAAGAAGCCAAACTCAAGAGCCCACTTGGCAGATGTCATTTTGTAGGGCGCGTTTGGGCCTCCGATGGCAGCCAGGTTTGGAGGAGGGGGCAGCTTTGGTCTGGGAGGAATCCTCGTCCATATGAAATTTTTGTAGCAAAAGCCCGGGACGGGACGCAGGCAAGTTGGTTTTGAATGGAGTCACTTTTCCCCAAGAAGCCAAACTCAAGAGCCCACTTCGCAGGTGTCATTTTGTAGGGCGCGTTTGGGCCTCCGATGTCAGCCAGGTTTGGAGGAGGGGGCAGCTTTGGTCTGGGAGAAATCCTCGTCCTTATGGAATTTTTGTAGGCAAAAACCCCGCATGGGCGGCAGGCAAGTTAGGCATGTTGACTCCGAAAGGAGGCACTTTTCCCCAAGAAGCCAAACTCAAGAACACTCAATGCAGATGTCATTTTGTGGGGCGCGTTTGGGCCTCCGATGGCAGCCAGGTTTGGAGGAGGGGGCAGCTTTGGTCTGGGAGAAATCCTCGTCCTTATGGAATTTTTGTAGGCAAAAGCCCAGAATGGGCTGCAGGCAAGGTAGGCAAGTTGCTTTGAAAGGAGGCACTTTTCCGCAAGAAGCCAAACTCAAGAGCCCACTTGGCAGATGTCATTTTGAAGGGCGCGTTTGGGCCTCCGATGGCAGCCAGGTTTGGAGGAGGGGGCAGCTTTGGTCTGGGAGAAATCCTCGTCCTTATGGAATTTTTGTAGGCAAAAGCCCAGGACGGGCCGCAGGCAAGTTGGCTTTGAAAGGAGGCACTTCCACCCAAGAAGCCAAACTCAAGAGCCCACATGGCAGATGTCATTTTGTAGGGCACGTTTGGGCCTCCGATGGCAGCCAGGTTTGGAGGAGGGGGCAGCTTTGGTCTGGGAGGAATCCTCGTCCTTATGGAATTTTTGTAGCAAAAGCCCGGGACGGGACACAGGCAAGTTGGTTTTGAAAGGAGTCACTTTTCCCCAAGAAGCCAAACTCAAGAGCCCACTTGGCAGGTGTCATTTTGTAGGGCACGTTTGGGCCTCCGATGGCAGCCAGGTTTGGAGGAGGGGGCAGCTTTGGTCTGGGAGAAATCCTCGTCCTTATGGAATTTTTGGAGGCAAAAGCCCAGGACAGGCCGCAGGCAAGTTAGGCAAGTTGGCTCCGAAAGGAGGCACTTTTCCCCAAGAAGCCAAACTCCAGAACCCTCAATGCAGATGTCATTTTGTGGGGCGCGTTTGGGCCTCCGATGGCAGCCAGGTTTGGAGGAGGGGGCAGCTTTGGTCTGGGAGAAATCCTCGTCCTTATGGAATTTTTGGAGGCAAAAGCCCTGCATGGGCCGCCGGCAAGTTGACTCCGAAAGGAGGCACTTTTCCCCAAGAAGCCAAACTCAAGAGCCCGCTTGGCAGATGTCATTTTGTAGGGCGCGTTTGGGCCTCCGATGGCAGCCAGGTTTGGCGGAGGGGGCAGCTTTGGTCTGGGAGGAATCCTCGTCCTTATGGAATTTTTGTAGCAAACGTCCGGGACGGGGCGCAGGCAAGTTGGTTTTGAAAGGAGTCACTTTTCCCCAAGAAGCCAAACTCAAGAGCCCACTTGGCAGATGTCATTTTGTAGGGCGCGTTTGGGCCTCCGATGGCAGCCAGGTTTGGAGGAGGGGGCAGCTTTGGTCTGGGAGAAATCCTTGTCCTTCTGGAATTTTTGTAGGCAAAAGCCCAGGACGGGCCGCAGGCAAGTTAGGCAAGTTGGCTCCGAAAGGAGGCACTTTTCCCCAAGAAGCCAAACTCCAGAACCCTCAATGCAGATGTCATTTTGTGGGGCGCGTTTGGGCCTCCGATGGCAGCCAGGTTTGGAGGAGGGGGCAGCTTTGGTCTGGGAGAAATCCTCGTCCTTATGGAATTTTTGGAGGCAAAAGCCCTGCATGGGCCGCCGGCAAGTTGACTCCGAAAGGAGGCACTTTTCCCCAAGAAGCCAAACTCAAGAGCCCGCTTGGCAGATGTCATTTTGTAGGGCGCGTTTGGGCCTCCGATGGCAGCCAGGTTTGGCGGAGGGGGCAGCTTTGGTCTGGGAGGAATCCTCGTCCTTATGGAATTTTTGTAGCAAACGTCCGGGACGGGGCGCAGGCAAGTTGGTTTTGAAAGGAGTCACTTTTCCCCAAGAAGCCAAACTCAAGAGCCCACTTGGCAGATGTCATTTTGTAGGGCACGTTTGGGCCTCCGATGGCAGCCAGGTTTGGAGGAGGGGGCAGCTTTGGTCTGGGAGAAATCCTCGTCCTTATGGAATTTTTGTAGGCAAAAGCCCTGCATGGGCCGCAGGCAAGTTGACTCCGAAAGGAGGCACATTTCCCCAGAAAGCCAAACTCAAGAGCCCACTTGGCAGATGTCATTTTGTAGGGCGCGTTTGGGCCTCCGATGGCAGCCAGGTTTGGAGGAGGGAGCAGCTTTGGTCTGGGAGAAATCCTCGTCCTTATGGAATTTTGGACTCAAAAGCCCAGGACGGGCCGCAGGCAAGTTAGGCAAGTTGGCTCCGAAAGGAGGCACTTTTCCCCAAGAAGCCAAACTCAAGAACCCACAATGCAGATGTCATTTTGTAGGGCGCGTTTGGGCCTCCGATGGCAGCCAGGTTTGGAGGAGGGGGCAGCTTTGTTCTGGGAGAAATCCTCGTCCTTATGGAATTTTTGTAGGCAAAAGCCCTGCATGGGCCGCCGGCAAGTTGACTCCGAAAGGAGGCAATTTTCCCCAAGAAGCCAAACTCAAGAGCCCACTTGGCAGGTGTCATTTTGTAGGGCGCGTTTGGGCCTCCGATGGCAGCCAGGTTTGGAGGAGGGGGCAGCTTTGGTCTGGGAGAAATCCTCGTCCTTATGGAATTTTTGTAGGCAAAACCCCTGCATGAGCCGCAGGCAAGTTGACTCCGAAAGGAGGCACTTTTCCCCAGAAAGCCAAACTCAAGAGCCCACTTGGCAGATGTCATTTTGTAGGGCGCGTTTGGGCCTCCGATGGCAGCCAGGTTTGGAGGAGGGGGCAGCTTTGGTCTGGGAGGAATCCTCGTCCTTATGGAATTTTTGTAGCAAAAGCCCAGGACGGGACGCAGGCAAGTTGGTTTTGAAAGGAGTCACTTTTACCCAAGAAGCCAAACTCAAGAGCCGACTTGGCAGGTGTCATTTTGTAGGGCGCGTTTGGGCCTCCGATGTCAGCCAGGTTTGGAGGAGGGGGCAGCTTTGGTCTGGGAGAAATCCTCGTCCTTATGGAATTTTTGTAGGCAAAAACCCCACATGGGCCGCAGGCAAATTAGGCAAGTTGGCTTTGAAAGGAGGCACTTCCACCCAAGAAGCCAAACTCAAGAGCCCACTTGGCAGGTGTCATTTTGTAGGGCACGTTTGGGCCTCCGATGGCAGCCAGGTTTGGAGGAGGGGGCAGCTTTGGTCTGGGAGAAATCCTCGTCCTTCTGGAATTTTTGTAGGCAAAAGCCCTGCATGGGCCGCAGGCAAGTTGACTCCGAAAGGAGGCACTTTTCCCCAGGAAGCCAAACTCAAGAACCCTCAATGCAGGTGTCATTTTGTGGGGCGCGTTTGGGCCTCCAATGGCAGCCAGGTTTGGAGGAGGGGGCAGCTTTGGTCTGGGAGAAATCCTCGTCCTTCTGGAATTTTTGTAGGCAAAAGCCCAGCACGGGCCGCAGGCTAGTTAGGCAAGTTGGCTCCGAAAGGAGGCACTTTTCCCCAAGAAGCCAAACTCAAGAGCCCACTTGGCAGGTGTCATTTTGTAGGGCGCGTTTGGGCCTCCGATGGCAGCCAGGTTTGGAGGAGGGGGCAGCTTTGGTCTGGGAGAAATCCTCGTCCTTATGGAATTTTTGGAGGCAAAAGCCCTGCATGGGCCGCCGGCAAGTTGACTCCGAAAGGGGGCACTTTTCCCCAAGAAGCCAAACTCAAGAGCCCGCTTGGCAGATGTCATTTTGTAGGGCGCGTTTGGGCCTCCGATGGCAGCCAGGTTTGGCGGAGGGGGCAGCTTTGGTCTGGGAGGAATCCTCGTCCTTATGGAATTTTTGTAGCAAACGTCCGGGACGGGACGCAGGCAAGTTGGTTTTGAAAGGAGTCACTTTTCCCCAAGAAGCCAAACTCAAGAGCCGACTTGGCAGGTGTCATTTTGTAGGGCGCGTTTGGGCCTCCGATGGCAGCCAGGTTTGGAGGAGGGGGCAGCTTTGGTCTGGGAGGAATCCTCGTCCTTATGGAATTTTTGTAGCAAAAGCCCAGGACGGGACGCAGGCAAGTTGGTTTTGAAAGGAGTCACTTTTCCCCAAGAAGCCAAACTCAAGAGCCGACTTGGCAGGTGTCATTTTGTAGGGCGCGTTTGGGCCTCCGATGGCAGCCAGGTTTGGAGGAGGGGGCAGCTTTGGTCTGGGAGAAATCCTCGTCCTTATGGAGTTTTTGTAGGCAAAAACCCCACATGGGCCGCAGGCAAGTTAGGCAAGTTGACTCCGAAAGGAGGCACTTTTCCCCAAGAAGCCAAACTCAAGAACCCTCAATGCAGATGTCATTTTGTGGGGCGCGTTTGGGCCTCCGATGGCAGCCAGGTTTGGAGGAGGGGGCAGCTTTGGTCTGGGAGAAATCCTCGTCCTTATGGAATTTTTGTAGTCTAAAGCCCAGCACGGGCCGCAGGCTAGTTAGGCAAGTTGGCTTTGAAAGGAGGCACTTTTCCGCAAGAAGCCAAACTCAAGAGCCCACTTGGCAGATGTCATTTTGTAGGGCGCGTTTGGGCCTCCGATGGCAGCCAGGTTTGGAGGAGGGGGCAGCTTTGGTCTGGGAGAAATCCTCGTCCTTATGGAATTTTTGTAGTCTAAAGCCCAGCACGGGCCGCAGGCAAGTTGGCTTTGAAAGGAGGCACTTCCACCCAAGAAGCCAAACTCAAGAGCCCACTTGGCAGGTGTCATTTTGTAGGGCACGTTTGGGCCTCCGATGGCAGCCAGGTTTGGAGGAGGGGGCAGCTTTGGTCTGGGAGAAATCCTCGTCCTTATGGAATTTTTGTAGGCAAAAGCCCTGCATGGGCCGCAGGCAAGTTGACTCCGAAAGGAGGCACTTTTCCCCAGGAAGCCAAACTCAAGAACCCTCAATGCAGGTGTCATCTGGTGGGGCACGTTTGGGCCTCCGATGGCAGCCAGGTTTGGAGGAGGGGGCAGCTTTGGTCTGGGAGAAATCCTCGTCCTTCTGGAATTTTTGGCGGCAAAAGCCCTGGACGGGCCGCAGTCAAGTTAGGCAATTTGGCTCCGAAATGAGGCACTTTTCCCCAAGAAGCCAAACTCAAGAGCCCACTTGGCAGATGTCATTTTGTAGGGCGCGTTTGGGCCTCTGATGGCAGCCAGGTTTGGAGGAGGGGGCAGCTTTGGTCTGGGAGAAATCCTCGTCCTTATGGAATTTTTGTAGGCAAAAGCCCAGCACAGGCCGCAGGCTAGTTAGGCAAGTTGGCTCCGAAAGGAGGCACTTTTCCCCAAGAAGCCAAACTCAAGAGCCCACTTGGCAGGTGTCATTTTGTAGGGCGCGTTTGGGCCTCCGATGGCAGCCAGGTTTGGAGGAGGGGGCAGCTTTGGTCTGGGAGAAATCCTCGTCCTTATGGAATTTTTGTAGGCAAAAGCCCTGCATGGGCCGCCGGCAAGTTGACTCCGAAAGGAGGCACTTTTCCCCAAGAAGCCAAACTCAAGAGCCCGCTTGGCAGATGTCATTTTGTAGGGCGCGTTTGGGCCTCCGATGGCAGCCAGGTTTGGCGGAGGGGGCAGCTTTGGTCTGGGAGGAATCCTCGTCCTTATGGAATTTTTGTAGCAAACGTCCGGGACGGGACGCAGGCAAGTTGGTTTTGAAAGGAGTCACTTTTCCCCAAGAAGCCAAACTCAAGAGCCCACTTGGCAGATGTCATTTTGTAGGGCGCGTTTGGGCCTCCGATGGCAGCCAGGTTTGGAGGAGGGAGCAGCTTTGGTCTGGGAGAAATCCTCGTCCTTATGGAATTTTTGTACTCAAAAGCCCAGGACGGGCCGCAGGCAAGTTAGGCAAGTTGGCTCCGAAAGGAGGCACTTTTCCCCAAGAAGCCAAACTCAAGAACCCACAATGCAGATGTCATTTTGTAGGGCGCGTTTGGGCCTCCGATGGCAGCCAGGTTTGGAGGAGGGGGCAGCTTTGTTCTGGGAGAAATCCTCGTCCTTATGGAATTTTTGTAGGCAAAAGCCCTGCATGGGCCGCCGGCAAGTTGACTCCGAAAGGAGGCAATTTTCCCCAAGAAGCCAAACTCAAGAGCCCACTTGGCAGGTGTCATTTTGTAGGGCGCGTTTGGGCCTCCGATGGCAGCCAGGTTTGGAGGAGGGGGCAGCTTTGGTCTGGGAGAAATCCTCGTCCTTATGGAATTTTTGTAGGCAAAACCCCTGCATGAGCCGCAGGCAAGTTGACTCCGAAAGGAGGCACTTTTCCCCAGAAAGCCAAACTCAAGAGCCCACTTGGCAGATGTCATTTTGTAGGGCGCGTTTGGGCCTCCGATGGCAGCCAGGTTTGGAGGAGGGGGCAGCTTTGGTCTGGGAGGAATCCTCGTCCTTATGGAATTTTTGTAGCAAAAGCCCAGGACGGGACGCAGGCAAGTTGGTTTTGAAAGGAGTCACTTTTCCCCAAGAAGCCAAACTCAAGAGCCGACTTGGCAGGTGTCATTTTGTAGGGCGCGTTTGGGCCTCCGATGTCAGCCAGGTTTGGAGGAGGGGGCAGCTTTGGCCTGGGAGAAATCCTCGTCCTTATGGAATTTTTGTAGGCAAAAACCCCACATGGGCCGCAGGCAAATTAGGCAAGTTGGCTTTGAAAGGAGGCACTTCCACCCAAGAAGCCAAACTCAAGAGCCCACTTGGCAGGTGTCATTTTGTAGGGCACGTTTGGGCCTCCGATGGCAGCCAGGTTTGGAGGAGGGGGCAGCTTTGGTCTGGGAGAAATCCTCGTCCTTCTGGAATTTTTGTAGGCAAAAGCCCTGCATGGGCCGCAGGCAAGTTGACTCCGAAAGGAGGCACTTTTCCCCAGGAAGCCAAACTCAAGAACCCTCAATGCAGGTGTCATTTTGTGGGGCGCGTTTGGGCCTCCAATGGCAGCCAGGTTTGGAGGAGGGGGCAGCTTTGGTCTGGGAGAAATCCTCGTCCTTCTGGAATTTTTGTAGGCAAAAGCCCAGCACGGGCCGCAGGCTAGTTAGGCAAGTTGGCTCCGAAAGGAGGCACTTTTCCCCAAGAAGCCAAACTCAAGAGCCGACTTGGCAGGTGTCATTTTGTAGGGCGCGTTTGGGCCTCCGATGGCAGCCAGGTTTGGCGGAGGGGGCAGCTTTGGTCTGGGAGGAATCCTCGTCCTTATGGAATTTTTGTAGCAAACGTCCGGGACGGGACGCAGGCAAGTTGGTTTTGAAAGGAGTCACTTTTCCCCAAGAAGCCAAACTCAAGAGCCCACTTGGCAGATGTCATTTTGTAGGGCGCGTTTGGGCCTCCGATGGCAGCCAGGTTTGGAGGAGGGAGCAGCTTTGGTCTGGGAGAAATCCTTGTCCTTCTGGAAATTTTGTAGGCAAAAGCCCAGGACGGGCCGCAGGCAAGTTAGGCAAGTTGGCTTTGAAAGGAGGCACTTTTCCCCAAGAAGCCAAACTCAAGAGCCCACTTGGCAGGTGTCATTTTGTAGGGCGCGTTTGGGCCTCCGATGGCAGCCAGGTTTGGAGGAGGGGGCAGCTTTGGTCTGGGAGAAATCCTCGTCCTTATGGAATTTTTGTAGGCAAAAGCCCTGCATGGGCCGCCGGCAAGTTGACTCCGAAAGGAGGCACTTTTCCCCAAGAAGCCAAACTCAAGAGCCCGCTTGGCAGATGTCATTTTGTAGGGCGCGTTTGGGCCTCCGACGGCAGCCAGGTTTGGCGGAGGGGGCAGCTTTGGTCTGGGAGGAATCCTCGTCCTTATGGAATTTTTGTAGCAAACGTCCGGGACGGGACGCAGGCAAGTTGGTTTTGAAAGGAGTCACTTTTCCCCAAGAAGCCAAACTCAAGAGCCCACTTGGCAGATGTCATTTTGTAGGGCGCGTTTGGGCCTCCGATGGCAGCCAGGTTTGGAGGAGGGAGCAGCTTTGGTCTGGGAGAAATCCTCGTCCTTATGGAATTTTTGTACTCAAAAGCCCAGGACGGGCCGCAGGCAAGTTAGGCAAGTTGGCTCCGAAAGGAGGCACTTTTCCCCAAGAAGCCAAACTCAAGAACCCACAATGCAGATGTCATTTTGTAGGGCGCGTTTGGGCCTCCGATGGCAGCCAGGTTTGGAGGAGGGGGCAGCTTTGTTCTGGGAGAAATCCTCGTCCTTATGGAATTTTTGTAGGCAAAAGCCCTGCATGGGCCGCCGGCAAGTTGACTCCGAAAGGAGGCAATTTTCCCCAAGAAGCCAAACTCAAGAGCCCACTTGGCAGGTGTCATTTTGTAGGGCGCGTTTGGGCCTCCGATGGCAGCCAGGTTTGGAGGAGGGGGCAGCTTTGTTCTGGGAGAAATCCTCGTCCTTATGGAATTTTTGTAGCAAAAGCCCAGGACGGGACGCAGGCAAGTTGGTTTTGAAAGGAGTCACTTTTCCCCAAGAAGCCAAACTCAAGAGCCGACTTGGCAGGTGTCATTTTGTAGGGCGCGTTTGGGCCTCCGATGTCAGCCAGGTTTGGAGGAGGGGGCAGCTTTGGCCTGGGAGAAATCCTCGTCCTTATGGAATTTTTGTAGGCAAAAACCCCACATGGGCCGCAGGCAAATTAGGCAAGTTGGCTTTGAAAGGAGGCACTTCCACCCAAGAAGCCAAACTCAAGAGCCCACTTGGCAGGTGTCATTTTGTAGGGCACGTTTGGGCCTCCGATGGCAGCCAGGTTTGGAGGAGGGGGCAGCTTTGGTCTGGGAGAAATCCTCGTCCTTCTGGAATTTTTGTAGGCAAAAGCCCAGCACGGGCCGCAGGCTAGTTAGGCAAGTTGGCTCCGAAAGGAGGCACTTTTCCCCAAGAAGCCAAACTCAAGAGCCCACTTGGCAGGTGTCATTTTGTAGGGCGCGTTTGGGCCTCCGATGGCAGCCAGGTTTGGAGGAGGGGGCAGCTTTGGTCTGGGAGAAATCCTCGTCCTTATGGAATTTTTGGAGGCAAAAGCCCTGCATGGGCCGCCGGCAAGTTGACTCCGAAAGGAGGCACTTTTCCCCAAGAAGCCAAACTCAAGAGCCCGCTTGGCAGATGTCATTTTGTAGGGCGCGTTTGGGCCTCCGATGGCAGCCAGGTTTGGCGGAGGGGGCAGCTTTGGTCTGGGAGAAATCCTCGTCCTTATGGAATTTTTGTAGCAAACGTCCGGGACGGGACGCAGGCAAGTTGGTTTTGAAAGGAGTCACTTTTCCCCAAGAAGCCAAACTCAAGAGCCCACTTGGCAGATGTCATTTTGTAGGGCGCGTTTGGGCCTCCGATGGCAGCCAGGTTTGGAGGAGGGGGCAGCTTTGGTCTGGGAGAAATCCTCGTCCTTATGGAATTTTTGCACTCAAAAGCCCAGGACGGGCCGCAGGCAAGTTAGGCAAGTTGGCTCCGAAAGGAGGCACTTTTCCCCAAGAAGCCAAACTCAAGAACCCACAATGCAGATGTCATTTTGTAGGGCGCGTTTGGGCCTCCGATGGCAGCCAGGTTTGGAGGAGGGGGCAGCTTTGTTCTGGGAGAAATCCTCGTCCTTATGGAATTTTTGTAGGCAAAAGCCCGGGACGGGACACAGGCAAGTTGGTTTTGAAAGGAGTCACTTTTCCCCAAGAAGCCAAACTCAAGAGCCCACTTGGCAGGTGTCATTTTGTAGGGCGCGTTTGGGCCTCCGATGGCAGCCAGGTTTGGAGGAGGGGGCAGCTTTGGTCTGGGAGAAATCCTCGTCCTTATGGAATTTTTGTAGGCAAAACCCCTGCATGAGCCGCAGGCAAGTTGACTCCGAAAGGAGGCACTTTTCCCCAGAAAGCCAAACTCAAGAGCCCACTTGGCAGATGTCATTTTGTAGGGCGCGTTTGGGCCTCCGATGGCAGCCAGGTTTGGAGGAGGGGGCAGCTTTGGTCTGGGAGAAATCCTCGTCCTTATGGAATTTTTGTAGCAAAAGCCCAGGACGGGACGCAGGCAAGTTGGTTTTGAAAGGAGTCACTTTTCCCCAAGAAGCTAAACTCAAGAGCCGACTTGGCAGGTGTCATTTTGTAGGGCGCGTTTGGGCCTCCGATGTCAGCCAGGTTTGGAGGAGGGGGCAGCTTTGGTCTGGGAGAAATCCTCGTCCTTATGGAATTTTTGTAGGCAAAAACCCCACATGGGCCGCAGGCAAGTTAGGCAAGTTGGCTTTGAAAGGAGGCACTTCCACCCAAGAAGCCAAACTCAAGAGCCCACTTGGCAGGTGTCATTTTGTAGGGCACGTTTGGGCCTCCGATGGCAGCCAGGTTTGGAGGAGGGGGCAGCTTTGGTCTGGGAGAAATCCTCGTCCTTCTGGAATTTTTGTAGGCAAAAGCCCTGCATGGGCCGCAGGCAAGTTGACTCCGAAAGGAGGCACTTTTCCCCAGGAAGCCAAACTCAAGAACCCGCTTGGCAGATGTCATTTTGTGGGGCGCGTTTGGGCCTCCGATGGCAGCCAGGTTTGGAGGAGGGGGCAGCTTTGGTCTGGGAGAAATCCTCGTCCTTCTGGAATTTTTGGAGGCAAAAGCCCAGGACGGGCCGCAGGCAAGTTAGGCAATTTGGCTCCGAAAGGAGGCACTTTTCCCCAAGAAGCCAAACTCAAGAGCCCACTTGGCAGATGTCATTTTGTAGGGCGCGTTTGGGCCTCTGATGGCAGCCAGGTTTGGAGGAGGGGGCAGCTTTGGTCTGGGAGAAATCCTCGTCCTTATGGAATTTTTGTAGGCAAAAGCCCTGCACGGGCCGCAGGCTAGTTAGGCAAGTTGGCTCCGAAAGGAGGCACTTTTCCCCAAGAAGCCAAACTCAAGAGCCCACTTGGCAGGTGTCATTTTGTAGGGCGCGTTTCGGCCTCCGATGGCAGCCAGGTTTGGAGGAGGGGGCAGCTTTGGTCTGGGAGAAATCCTCGTCCTTCTGGAATTTTTGGAGGCAAAAGCCCTGCATGGGCCGCCGGCAAGTTGACTCCGAAAGGAGGCACTTTTCCCCAAGAAGCCAAACTCAAGAGCCCGCTTGGCAGATGTCATTTTGTAGGGCGCGTTTGGGCCTCCGATGGCAGCCAGGTTTGGCGGAGGGGGCAGCTTTGGTCTGGGAGGAATCCTCGTCCTTATGGAATTTTTGTAGCAAACGTCCGGGACGGGACGCAGGCAAGTTGGTTTTGAAAGGAGTCACTTTTCCCCAAGAAGCCAAACTCAAGAGCCCACTTGGCAGATGTCATTTTGTAGGGCGCGTTTGGGCCTCCGATGGCAGCCAGGTTTGGAGGAGGGAGCAGCTTTGGTCTGGGAGAAATCCTTGTCCTTCTGGAATTTTTGTAGGCAAAAGCCCAGGACGGGCCGCAGGCAAGTTAGGCAAGTTGGCTTTGAAAGGAGTCACTTTTCCCCAAGAAGCCAAACTCAAGAGCCCACTTGGCAGATGTCATTTTGTAGGGCGCGTTTGGGCCTCCGATGGCAGCCAGGTTTGGAGGAGGGGGCAGCTTTGTTCTGGGAGAAATCCTCGTCCTTATGGAATTTTTGTAGGCAAAAGCCCTGCATGGGCCGCCGGCAAGTTGACTCCGAAAGGAGGCAATTTTCCCCAAGAAGCCAAACTCAAGAGCCCACTTGGCAGGTGTCATTTTGTAGGGCGCGTTTGGGCCTCCGATGGCAGCCAGGTTTGGAGGAGGGGGCAGCTTTGGTCTGGGAGAAATCCTAGTCCTTATGGAATTTTTGGAGGCAAAACCCCTGCATGAGCCGCAGGCAAGTTGACTCCTAAAGGAGGCACTTTTCCCCAGAAAGCCAAACTCAAGAGCCCACTTGGCAGATGTCATTTTGTCGGGCGCGTTTGGGCCTCCGATGGCAGCCAGGTTTGGAGGAGGGGGCAGCTTTGGTCTGGGAGGAATCCTCGTCCTTATGGAATTTTTGTAGCAAAAGCCCAGGACGGGACGCAGGCAAGTTGGTTTTGAAAGGAGTCACTTTACCCCAAGAAGCCAAACTCAAGAGCCGACTTGGCAGGTGTCATTTTGTAGGGCGCGTTTGGGCCTCCGATGGCAGCCAGGTTTGGAGGAGGGGGCAGCTTTGGTCTGGGAGGAATCCTCGTCCTTATGGAATTTTTGTAGCAAAAGCCCAGGACGGGACGCAGGCAAGTTGGTTTTGAAAGGAGTCACTTTTCCCCAAGAAGGCAAACTCAAGAGCCGACTTGGCAGGTGTCATTTTGTAGGGCGCGTTTGGGCCTCCGATGGCAGCCAGGTTTGGAGGAGGGGGCAGCTTTGGTCTGGGAGAAATCCTCGTCCTTATGGAATTTTTGTAGGCAAAAACCCCACATGGGCCGCAGGCAAGTTAGGCAAGTTGACTCCGAAAGGAGGCACTTTTCCCCAAGAAGCCAAACTCAAGAACCCTCAATGCAGATGTCATTTTGTGGGGCGCGTTTGGGCCTCCGATGGCAGCCAGGTTTGGAGGAGGGGGCAGCTTTGGTCTGGGAGAAATCCTCGTCCTTATGGAATTTTTGTAGTCTAAAGCCCAGCACGGGCCGCAGGCTAGTTAGGCAAGTTGGCTTTGAAAGGAGGCACTTTTCCGCAAGAAGCCAAACTCAAGAGCCCACTTGGCAGATGTCATTTTGTAGGGCGCGTTTGGGCCTCCGATGGCAGCCAGGTTTGGAGGAGGGGGCAGCTTTGGTCTGGGAGAAATCCTCGTCCTTATGGAATTTTTGTAGTCTAAAGCCCAGCACGGGCCGCAGGCAAGTTGGCTTTGAAAGGAGGCACTTCCACCCAAGAAGCCAAACTCAAGAGCCCACTTGGCAGGTGTCATTTTGTAGGGCACGTTTGGGCCTCCGATGGCAGCCAGGTTTGGAGGAGGGGGCAGCTTTGGTCTGGGAGAAATCCTCGTCCTTATGGAATTTTTGTAGGCAAAAACCCCACATGGGCCGCAGGCAAGTTGACTCCGAAAGGAGGCACTTTTCCCCAGGAAGCCAAACTCAAGAACCCTCAATGCAGGTGTCATTTGGTGGGGCACGTTTGGGCCTCCGATGGCAGCCAGGTTTGGAGGAGGGGGCAGCTTTGGTCTGGGAGAAATCCTCGTCCTTCTGGAATTTTTGTAGGCAAAAGCCCTGCATGGGCCCCAGGCATGTTGACTCCGAAAGGAGGCACTTTTCCCCAGGAAGCCAAACTCAAGAACCCTCAATGCAGGTGTCATTTTGTGGGGTGCGTTTGGGCCTCCGATGGCAGCCAGGTTTGGAGGAGGGAGCAGCTTTGGTCTGGGAGAAATCCTCGTCCTTCTGGAATTTTTGGCGGCAAAAGCCCTGGACGGGCCGCAGTCAAGTTAGGCAATTTGGCTCCGAAATGAGGCACTTTTCCCCAAGAAGCCAAACTCAAGAGCCCACTTGGCAGATGTCATTTTGTAGGGCGCGTTTGGGCCTCTGATGGCAGCCAGGTTTGGAGGAGGGGGCAGCTTTGGTCTGGGAGAAATCCTCGTCCTTATGGAATTTTTGTAGGCAAAAGCCCAGCACAGGCCGCAGGCTAGTTAGGCAAGTTGGCTCCGAAAGGAGGCACTTTTCCCCAAGAAGCCAAACTCAAGAGCCCACTTGGCAGGTGTCATTTTGTAGGGCGCGTTTGGGCCTCCGATGGCAGCCAGGTTTGGAGGAGGGGGCAGCTTTGGTCTGGGAGAAATCCTCGTCCTTATGGAATTTTTGTAGGCAAAAGCCCTGCATGGGCCGCCGGCAAGTTGACTCCGAAAGGAGGCACTTTTCCCCAAGAAGCCAAACTCAAGAGCCCGCTTGGCAGATGTCATTTTGTAGGGCGCGTTTGGGCCTCCGATGGCAGCCAGGTTTGGCGGAGGGGGCAGCTTTGGTCTGGGAGGAATCCTCGTCCTTATGGAATTTTTGTAGCAAACGTCCGGGACGGGACGCAGGCAAGTTGGTTTTGAAAGGAGTCACTTTTACCCAAGAAGCCAAACTCAAGAGCCCACTTGGCAGATGTCATTTTGTAGGGCGCGTTTGGGCCTCCGATGGCAGCCAGGTTTGGAGGAGGGAGCAGCTTTGGTCTGGGAGAAATCCTCGTCCTTATGGAATTTTTGTACTCAAAAGCCCAGGACGGGCCGCAGGCAAGTTAGGCAAGTTGGCTCCGAAAGGAGGCACTTTTCCCCAAGAAGCCAAACTCAAGAACCCACAATGCAGATGTCATTTTGTAGGGCGCGTTTGGGCCTCCGATGGCAGCCAGGTTTGGAGGAGGGGGCAGCTTTGTTCTGGGAGAAATCCTCGTCCTTATGGAATTTTTGTAGGCAAAAGCCCTGCATGGGCCGCCGGCAAGTTGACTCCGAAAGGAGGCAATTTTCCCCAAGAAGCCAAACTCAAGAGCCCACTTGGCAGGTGTCATTTTGTGGGGCGCGTTTGGGCCTCCGATGGCAGCCAGGTTTGGAGGAGGGGGCAGCTTTGGTCTGGGAGAAATCCTCGTCCTTATGGAATTTTTGTAGGCAAAACCCCTGCATGAGCCGCAGGCAAGTTGACTCCGAAAGGAGGCACTTTTCCCCAGAAAGCCAAACTCAAGAGCCCACTTGGCAGATGTCATTTTGTAGGGCGCGTTTGGGCCTCCGATGGCAGCCAGGTTTGGAGGAGGGGGCAGCTTTGGTCTGGGAGGAATCCTCGTCCTTATGGAATTTTTGTAGCAAAAGCCCAGGACGGGACGCAGGCAAGTTGGTTTTGAAAGGAGTCACTTTTACCCAAGAAGCCAAACTCAAGAGCCGACTTGGCAGGTGTCATTTTGTAGGGCGCGTTTGGGCCTCCGATGTCAGCCAGGTTTGGAGGAGGGGGCAGCTTTGGTCTGGGAGAAATCCTCGTCCTTATGGAATTTTTGTAGGCAAAAACCCCACATGGGCCGCAGGCAAATTAGGCAAGTTGGCTTTGAAAGGAGGCACTTCCACCCAAGAAGCCAAACTCAAGAGCCCACTTGGCAGGTGTCATTTTGTAGGGCACGTTTGGGCCTCCGATGGCAGCCAGGTTTGGAGGAGGGGGCAGCTTTGGTCTGGGAGAAATCCTCGTCCTTCTGGAATTTTTGTAGGCAAAAGCCCTGCATGGGCCGCAGGCAAGTTGACTCCGAAAGGAGGCACTTTTCCCCAGGAAGCCAAACTCAAGAACCCTCAATGCAGGTGTCATTTTGTGGGGCGCGTTTGGGCCTCCAATGGCAGCCAGGTTTGGAGGAGGGGGCAGCTTTGGTCTGGGAGAAATCCTCGTCCTTCTGGAATTTTTGTAGGCAAAAGCCCAGCACGGGCCGCAGGCTAGTTAGGCAAGTTGGCTCCGAAAGGAGGCACTTTTCCCCAAGAAGCCAAACTCAAGAGCCCACTTGGCAGGTGTCATTTTGTAGGGCGCGTTTGGGCCTCCGATGGCAGCCAGGTTTGGAGGAGGGGGCAGCTTTGGTCTGGGAGAAATCCTCGTCCTTATGGAATTTTTGGAGGCAAAAGCCCTGCATGGGCCGCCGGCAAGTTGACTCCGAAAGGAGGCACTTTTCCCCAAGAAGCCAAACTCAAGAGCCCGCTTGGCAGATGTCATTTTGTAGGGCGCGTTTGGGCCTCCGATGGCAGCCAGGTTTGGCGGAGGGGGCAGCTTTGGTCTGGGAGGAATCCTCGTCCTTATGGAATTTTTGTAGCAAACGTCCGGGACGGGACGCAGGCAAGTTGGTTTTGAAAGGAGTCACTTTTCCCCAAGAAGCCAAACTCAAGAGCCCACTTGGCAGATGTCATTTTGTAGGGCGCGTTTGGGCCTCCGATGGCAGCCAGGTCTGGAGGAGGGAGCAGCTTTGGTCTGGGAGAAATCCTTGTCCTTCTGGAATTTTTGTAGGCAAAAGCCCAGGACGGGCCGCAGGCAAGTTAGGCAAGTTGGCTTTGAAAGGAGGCACTTTTCCCCAAGAAGCCAAACTCAAGAGCCCACTTGGCAGGTGTCATTTTGTAGGGCGCGTTTGGGCCTCCGATGGCAGCCAGGTTTGGAGGAGGGGGCAGCTTTGGTCTGGGAGAAATCCTCGTCCTTATGGAATTTTTGTAGGCAAAAGCCCTGCATGGGCCGCCGGCAAGTTGACTCCGAAAGGAGGCACTTTTCCCCAAGAAGCCAAACTCAAGAGCCCGCTTGGCAGATGTCATTTTGTAGGGCGCGTTTGGGCCTCCGATGGCAGCCAGGTTTGGCGGAGGGGGAAGCTTTGGTCTGGGAGGAATCCTCGTCCTTATGGAATTTTTGTAGCAAACGTCCGGGACGGGACGCAGGCAAGTTGGTTTTGAAAGGAGGCACTTTTCCCCAAGAAGCCAAACTCAAGAGCCCACTTGGCAGATGTCATTTTGTAGGGCGCGTTTGGGCCTCCGATGGCAGCCAGGTTTGGAGGAGGGAGCAGCTTTGGTCTGGGAGAAATCCTCGTCCTTATGGAATTTTTGTACTCAAAAGCCCAGGACGGGCCGCAGGCAAGTTAGGCAAGTTGGCTCCGAAAGGAGGCACTTTTCCCCAAGAAGCCAAACTCAAGAACCCACAATGCAGATGTCATTTTGTAGGGCGCGTTTGGGCCTCCGATGGCAGCCAGGTTTGGAGGAGGGGGCAGCTTTGTTCTGGGAGAAATCCTCGTCCTTATGGAATTTTTGTAGGCAAAAGCCCTGCATGGGCCGCCGGCAAGTTGACTCCGAAAGGAGGCAATTTTCCCCAAGAAGCCAAACTCAAGAGCCCACTTGGCAGGTGTCATTTTATAGGGCGCGTTTGGGCCTCCGATGGCAGCCAGGTTTGGAGGAGGGGGCAGCTTTGTTCTGGGAGAAATCCTCGTCCTTATGGAATTTTTGTAGCAAAAGCCCAGGACGGGACGCAGGCAAGTTGGTTTTGAAAGGAGTCACTTTTCCCCAAGAAGCCAAACTCAAGAGCCGACTTGGCAGGTGTCATTTTGTAGGGCGCGTTTGGGCCTCCGATGTCAGCCAGGTTTGGAGGAGGGGGCAGCTTTGGTCTGGGAGAAATCCTCGTCCTTATGGAATTTTTGTAGGCAAAAACCCCACATGGGCCGCAGGCAAATTAGGCAAGTTGGCTTTGAAAGGAGGCACTTCCACCCAAGAAGCCAAACTCAAGAGCCCACTTGGCAGGTGTCATTTTGTAGGGCACGTTTGGGCCTCCGATGGCAGCCAGGTTTGGAGGAGGGGGCAGCTTTGGTCTGGGAGAAATCCTCGTCCTTCTGGAATTTTTGTAGGCAAAAGCCCTGCATGGGCCGCAGGCAAGTTGACTCCGAAAGGAGGCACTTTTCCCCAGGAAGCCAAACTCAAGAACCCTCAATGCAGGTGTCATTTTGTGGGGCGCGTTTGGGCCTCCAATGGCAGCCAGGTTTGGAGGAGGGGGCAGCTTTGGTCTGGGAGAAATCCTCGTCCTTCTGGAATTTTTGTAGGCAAAAGCCCAGCACGGGCCGCAGGCTAGTTAGGCAAGTTGGCTCCGAAAGGAGGCACTTTTCCCCAAGAAGCCAAACTCAAGAGCCCACTTGGCAGGTGTCATTTTGTAGGGCGCGTTTGGGCCTCCGATGGCAGCCAGGTTTGGAGGAGGGGGCAGCTTTGGTCTGGGAGAAATCCTCGTCCTTATGGAATTTTTGGAGGCAAAAGCCCTGCATGGGCCGCCGGCAAGTTGACTCCGAAAGGAGGCACTTTTCCCCAAGAAGCCAAACTCAAGAGCCCGCTTGGCAGATGTCATTTTGTAGGGCGCGTTTGGGCCTCCGATGGCAGCCAGGTTTGGCGGAGGGGGCAGCTTTGGTCTGGGAGGAATCCTCGTCCTTATGGAATTTTTGTAGGCAAAAACCCCACATGGGCCGCAGGCAAGTTAGGCAAGTTGACTCCGAAAGGAGGCACTTTTCCCCAAGAAGCCAAACTCAAGAACCCTCAATGCAGATGTCATTTTGTGGGGCGCGTTTGGGCCTCCGATGGCAGCCAGGTTTGGAGGAGGGGGCAGCTTTGGTCTGGGAGAAATCCTCGTCCTTATGGAATTTTTGTAGTCTAAAGCCCAGCACGGGCCGCAGGCTAGTTAGGCAAGTTGGCTTTGAAAGGAGGCACTTTTCCGCAAGAAGCCAAACTCAAGAGCCCACTTGGCAGATGTCATTTTGTAGGGCGCGTTTGGACCTCCGATGGCAGCCAGGTTTGGAGGAGGGGGCAGCTTTGGTCTGGGAGAAATCCTCGTCCTTATGGAATTTTTGTAGGGAAAAGCCCAGGACGTGCCGCAGGCAAGTTGGCTTTGAAAGGAGGCACTTCCACCCAAGAAGCCAAACTCAAGAGCCCACTTGGCAAGTGTCATTTTGTAGGGCACGTTTGGGCCTCCGATGGCAGCCAGGTTTGGAGGAGGGGGCAGCTTTGGTCTGGGAGAAATCCTCGTCCTTCTGGAATTTTTGTAGGCAAAAGCCCAGGACGGGCTGCAGGCAAGTTAGGCATGTTGGCTTTGAAAGGAGGCACTTTTCCCCAGGAAGCCAAACTCAAGAACCCTCAATGCAGGTGTCATTTGGTGGGGCGCGTTTGGGCCTCCGATGGCAGCCAGGTTTGGAGGAGGGGGCAGCTTTGGTCTGGGAGAAATCCTCGTCCTTCTGGAATTTTTGTAGGCAAAAGCCCTGCATGGGCCGCAGGCAAGTTGACTCCGAAAGGAGGCACTTTTCCCCAGGAAGCCAAACTCAAGAACCCTCAATGCAGGTGTCATTTTGTGGGGCGCGTTTGGGCCTCCGATGGCAGCCAGGTTTGGAGGAGGGAGCAGCTTTGGTCTGGGAGAAATCCTCGTCCTTCTGGAATTTTTGGCGGCAAAAGCCCAGGACGGGCCGCAGGCAAGTTAGGCAATTTGGCTCCGAAAGGAGGCACTTTTCCCCAAGAAGCCAAACTCAAGAGCCCACTTGGCAGATGTCATTTTGTAGGGCGCGTTTGGGCCTCTGATGGCAGCCAGGTTTGGAGGAGGGGGCAGCTTTGGTCTGGGAGAAATCCTCGTCCTTATGGAATTTTTGTAGGCAAAACCCCTGCATGAGCCGCAGGCAAGTTGACTCCGAAAGGAGGCACTTTTCCCCAGAAAGCCAAACTCAAGAGCCCACTTGGCAGATGTCATTTTGTAGGGCGCGTTTGGGCCTCCGATGGCAGCCAGGTTTGGAGGAGGGGGCAGCTTTGGTCTGGGAGGAATCCTCGTCCTTATGGAATTTTTGTAGCAAAAGCCCAGGACGGGACGCAGGCAAGTTGGTTTTGAAAGGAGTCACTTTTACCCAAGAAGCCAAACTCAAGAGCCGACTTGGCAGGTGTCATTTTGTAGGGCGCGTTTGGGCCTCCGATGTCAGCCAGGTTTGGAGGAGGGGGCAGCTTTGGTCTGGGAGAAATCCTCGTCCTTATGGAATTTTTGTAGGCAAAAACCCCACATGGGCCGCAGGCAAATTAGGCAAGTTGGCTTTGAAAGGAGGCACTTCCACCCAAGAAGCCAAACTCAAGAGCCCACTTGGCAGGTGTCATTTTGTAGGGCACGTTTGGGCCTCCGATGTCAGCCAGGTTTGGAGGAGGGGGCAGCTTTGGTCTGGGAGAAATCCTCGTCCTTCTGGAATTTTTGTAGGCAAAAGCCCTGCATGGGCCGCAGGCAAGTTGACTCCGAAAGGAGGCACTTTTCCCCAGGAAGCCAAACTCAAGAACCCTCAATGCAGGTGTCATTTTGTGGGGAGCGTTTGGGCCTCCAATGGCAGCCAGGTTTGGAGGAGGGGGCAGCTTTGGTCTGGGAGAAATCCTCGTCCTTCTGGAATTTTTGTAGGCAAAAGCCCAGCACGGGCCGCAGGCTAGTTAGGCAAGTTGGCTCCGAAAGGAGGCACTTTTCCCCAAGAAGCCAAACTCAAGAGCCCACTTGGCAGATGTCATTTTGTAGGGCGCGTTTGGGCCTCCGATGGCAGCCAGGTTTGGAGGAGGGGGCAGCTTTGGTCTGGGAGAAATCCTCGTCCTTATGGAATTTTTGGAGGCAAAAGCCCTGCATGGGCCGCCGGCAAGTTGACTCCGAAAGGAGGCACTTTTCCCCAAGAAGCCAAACTCAAGAGCCCGCTTGGCAGATGTCATTTTGTAGGGCGCGTTTGGGCCTCCGATGGCAGCCAGGTTTGGCGGAGGGGGCAGCTTTGGTCTGGGAGGAATCCTCGTCCTTATGGAATTTTTGTAGCAAACGTCCGGGACGGGACGCAGGCAAGTTGGTTTTGAAAGGAGTCACTTTTCCCCAAGAAGCCAAACTCAAGAGCCGACTTGGCAGGTGTCATTTTGTAGGGCGCGTTTGGGCCTCCGATGGCAGCCAGGTTTGGAGGAGGGGGCAGCTTTGGTCTGGGAGGAATCCTCGTCCTTATGGAATTTTTGTAGCAAAAGCCCAGGACGGGACGCAGGCAAGTTGGTTTTGAAAGGAGTCACTTTTCCCCAAGAAGCCAAACTCAAGAGCCGACTTGGCAGGTGTCATTTTGTAGGGCGCGTTTGGGCCTCCGATGGCAGCCAGGTTTGGAGGAGGGGGCAGCTTTGGTCTGGGAGAAATCCTCGTCCTTATGGAATTTTTGTAGGCAAAAACCCCACATGGGCCGCAGGCAAGTTAGGCAAGTTGACTCCGAAAGGAGGCACTTTTCCCCAAGAAGCCAAACTCAAGAACCCTCAATGCAGATGTCATTTTTGGGGCGCGTTTGGGCCTCCGATGGCAGCCAGGTTTGGAGGAGGGGGCAGCTTTGGTCTGGGAGAAATCCTCGTCCTTATGGAATTTTTGTAGTCTAAAGCCCAGCACGGGCCGCAGGCTAGTTAGGCAAGTTGGCTTTGAAAGGAGGCACTTTTCCGCAAGAAGCCAAACTCAAGAGCCCACTTGGCAGATGTCATTTTGTAGGGCGCGTTTGGGCCTCCGATGGCAGCCAGGTTTGGAGGAGGGGGCAGCTTTGGTCTGGGAGAAATCCTCGTCCTTATGGAATTTTTGTAGTCTAAAGCCCAGCACGGGCCGCAGGCAAGTTGGCTTTGAAAGGAGGCACTTCCACCCAAGAAGCCAAACTCAAGAGCCCACTTGGCAGGTGTCATTTTGTAGGGCACGTTTGGGCCTCCGATGGCAGCCAGGTTTGGAGGAGGGGGCAGCTTTGGTCTGGGAGAAATCCTCGTCCTTATGGAATTTTTGGAGGCAAAAGCCCTGCATGGGCCGCAGGCAAGTTGACTCCGAAAGGAGGCACTTTTCCCCAGGAAGCCAAACTCAAGAACCCTCAATGCAGGTGTCATTTGGTGGGGCACGTTTGGGCCTCCGATGGCAGCCAGGTTTGGAGGAGGGGGCAGCTTTGGTCTGGGAGAAATCCTCGTCCTTCTGGAATTTTTGTAGGCAAAAGCCCTGCATGGGCCGCAGGCAAGTTGACTCCGAAAGGAGGCACTTTTCCCCAGGAAGCCAAACTCAAGAACCCTCAATGCAGGTGTCATTTTGTGGGGCGCGTTTGGGACTCCGATGGCAGCCAGGTTTGGAGGAGGGAGCAGCTTTGGTCTGGGAGAAATCCTCGTCCTTCTGGAATTTTTGGCGGCAAAAGCCCTGGACGGGCCGCAGTCAAGTTAGGCAATTTGGCTCCGAAATGAGGCACTTTTCCCCAAGAAGCCAAACTCAAGAGCCCACTTGGCAGATGTCATTTTGTAGGGCGCGTTTGGGCCTCCGATGTCAGCCAGGTTTGGAGGAGGGGGCAGCTTTGGTCTGGGAGAAATCCTCGTCCTTCTGGAATTTTTGTAGGCAAAAGCCCTGCATGGGCCGCAGGCAAGTTGACTCCGAAAGGAGGCACTTTTCCCCAGGAAGCCAAACTCAAGAACCCTCAATGCAGGTGTCATTTGGTGGGGCACGTTTGGGCCTCCGATGGCAGCCAGGTTTGGAGGAGGGGGCAGCTTTGGTCTGGGAGAAATCCTCGTCCTTCTGGAATTTTTGTAGGCAAAAGCCCTGCATGGGCCGCAGGCAAGTTGACTCCGAAAGGAGGCACTTTTCCCCAGGAAGCCAAACTCAAGAACCCTCAATGCAGGTGTCATTTTGTGGGGCGCGTTTGGGCCTCCGATGGCAGCCAGGTTTGGAGGAGGGAGCAGCTTTGGTCTGGGAGAAATCCTCGTCCTTCTGGAATTTTTGGCGGCAAAAGCCCTGGACGGGCCGCAGTCAAGTTAGGCAATTTGGCTCCGAAATGAGGCACTTTTCCCCAAGAAGCCAAACTCAAGAGCCCACTTGGCAGATGTCATTTTGTAGGGCGCGTTTGGGCCTCTGATGGCAGCCAGGTTTGGAGGAGGGGGCAGCTTTGGTCTGGGAGAAATCCTCGTCCTTATGGAATTTTTGTAGGCAAAAGCCCAGCACAGGCCGCAGGCTAGTTAGGCAAGTTGGCTCCGAAAGGAGGCACTTTTCCCCAAGAAGCCAAACTCAAGAGCCCACTTGGCAGGTGTCATTTTGTAGGGCGCGTTTGGGCCTCCGATGGCAGCCAGGTTTGGAGGAGGGGGCAGCTTTGGTCTGGGAGAAATCCTCGTCCTTATGGAATTTTTGTAGGCAAAAGCCCTGCATGGGCCGCCGGCAAGTTGACTCCGAAAGGAGGCACTTTTCCCCAAGAAGCCAAACTCAAGAGCCCGCTTGGCAGATGTCATTTTGTAGGGCGCGTTTGGGCCTCCGATGGCAGCCAGGTTTGGCGGAGGGGGCAGCTTTGGTCTGGGAGAAATCCTCGTCCTTATGGAATTTTTGTAGCAAACGTCCGGGACGGGACGCAGGCAAGTTGGTTTTGAAAGGAGTCACTTTTCCCCAAGAAGCCAAACTCAAGAGCCCACTTGGCAGATGTCATTTTGTAGGGCGCGTTTGGGCCTCCGATGGCAGCCAGGTTTGGAGGAGGGAGCAGCTTTGGTCTGGGAGAAATCCTCGTCCTTATGGAATTTTTGTACTCAAAAGCCCAGGACGGGCCGCAGGCAAGTTAGGCAAGTTGGCTCCGAAAGGAGGCACTTTTCCCCAAGAAGCCAAACTCAAGAACCCACAATGCAGATGTCATTTTGTAGGGCGCGTTTGGGCCTCCGATGGCAGCCAGGTTTGGAGGAGGGGGCAGCTTTGTTCTGGGAGAAATCCTCGTCCTTATGGAATTTTTGTAGGCAAAAGCCCTGCATGGGCCGCAGGCAAGTTGACTCCGAAAGGAGGCACTTTTCCCCAGGAAGCCAAACTCAAGAACCCTCAATGCAGGTGTCATTTTGTGGGGCGCGTTTGGGCCTCCGATGGCAGCCAGGTTTGGAGGAGGGAGCAGCTTTGGTCTGGGAGAAATCCTCGTCCTTCTGGAATTTTTGGCGGCAAAAGCCCAGGACGGGCCGCAGGCAAGTTAGGCAATTTGGCTCCGAAAGGAGGCACTTTTCCCCAAGAAGCCAAACTCAAGAGCCCACTTGGCAGATGTCATTTTGTAGGGCGCGTTTGGGCCTCTGATGGCAGCCAGGTTTGGAGGAGGGGGCAGCTTTGGTCTGGGAGAAATCCTCGTCCTTATGGAATTTTTGTAGGCAAAACCCCTGCATGAGCCGCAGGCAAGTTGACTCCGAAAGGAGGCACTTTTCCCCAGAAAGCCAAACTCAAGAGCCCACTTGGCAGATGTCATTTTGTAGGGCGCGTTTGGGCCTCCGATGGCAGCCAGGTTTGGAGGAGGGGGCAGCTTTGGTCTGGGAGGAATCCTCGTCCTTATGGAATTTTTGTAGCAAAAGCCCAGGACGGGACGCAGGCAAGTTGGTTTTGAAAGGAGTCACTTTTACCCAAGAAGCCAAACTCAAGAGCCGACTTGGCAGGTGTCATTTTGTAGGGCGCGTTTGGGCCTCCGATGTCAGCCAGGTTTGGAGGAGGGGGCAGCTTTGGTCTGGGAGAAATCCTCGTCCTTATGGAATTTTTGTAGGCAAAAACCCCACATGGGCCGCAGGCAAATTAGGCAAGTTGGCTTTGAAAGGAGGCACTTCCACCCAAGAAGCCAAACTCAAGAGCCCACTTGGCAGGTGTCATTTTGTAGGGCACGTTTGGGCCTCCGATGTCAGCCAGGTTTGGAGGAGGGGGCAGCTTTGGTCTGGGAGAAATCCTCGTCCTTCTGGAATTTTTGTAGGCAAAAGCCCTGCATGGGCCGCAGGCAAGTTGACTCCGAAAGGAGGCACTTTTCCCCAGGAAGCCAAACTCAAGAACCCTCAATGCAGGTGTCATTTTGTGGGGAGCGTTTGGGCCTCCAATGGCAGCCAGGTTTGGAGGAGGGGGCAGCTTTGGTCTGGGAGAAATCCTCGTCCTTCTGGAATTTTTGTAGGCAAAAGCCCAGCACGGGCCGCAGGCTAGTTAGGCAAGTTGGCTCCGAAAGGAGGCACTTTTCCCCAAGAAGCCAAACTCAAGAGCCCACTTGGCAGATGTCATTTTGTAGGGCGCGTTTGGGCCTCCGATGGCAGCCAGGTTTGGAGGAGGGGGCAGCTTTGGTCTGGGAGAAATCCTCGTCCTTATGGAATTTTTGGAGGCAAAAGCCCTGCATGGGCCGCCGGCAAGTTGACTCCGAAAGGAGGCACTTTTCCCCAAGAAGCCAAACTCAAGAGCCCGCTTGGCAGATGTCATTTTGTAGGGCGCGTTTGGGCCTCCGATGGCAGCCAGGTTTGGCGGAGGGGGCAGCTTTGGTCTGGGAGGAATCCTCGTCCTTATGGAATTTTTGTAGCAAACGTCCGGGACGGGACGCAGGCAAGTTGGTTTTGAAAGGAGTCACTTTTCCCCAAGAAGCCAAACTCAAGAGCCGACTTGGCAGGTGTCATTTTGTAGGGCGCGTTTGGGCCTCCGATGGCAGCCAGGTTTGGAGGAGGGGGCAGCTTTGGTCTGGGAGGAATCCTCGTCCTTATGGAATT
This sequence comes from Cinclus cinclus, assembly GCF_963662255.1. Taxonomy (NCBI): domain Eukaryota; kingdom Metazoa; phylum Chordata; class Aves; order Passeriformes; family Cinclidae; genus Cinclus; species Cinclus cinclus. The sequence goes on along the minus strand of NW_026912157.1, from coordinate 424,782 downwards.
TTTGTAGCAAAAGCCCAGGACGGGACGCAGGCAAGTTGGTTTTGAAAGGAGTCACTTTTCCCCAAGAAGCCAAACTCAAGAGCCGACTTGGCAGGTGTCATTTTGTAGGGCGCGTTTGGGCCTCCGATGGCAGCCAGGTTTGGAGGAGGGGGCAGCTTTGGTCTGGGAGAAATCCTCGTCCTTATGGAATTTTTGTAGGCAAAAACCCCACATGGGCCGCAGGCAAGTTAGGCAAGTTGACTCCGAAAGGAGGCACTTTTCCCCAAGAAGCCAAACTCAAGAACCCTCAATGCAGATGTCATTTTTGGGGCGCGTTTGGGCCTCCGATGGCAGCCAGGTTTGGAGGAGGGGGCAGCTTTGGTCTGGGAGAAATCCTCGTCCTTATGGAATTTTTGTAGTCTAAAGCCCAGCACGGGCCGCAGGCTAGTTAGGCAAGTTGGCTTTGAAAGGAGGCACTTTTCCGCAAGAAGCCAAACTCAAGAGCCCACTTGGCAGATGTCATTTTGTAGGGCGCGTTTGGGCCTCCGATGGCAGCCAGGTTTGGAGGAGGGGGCAGCTTTGGTCTGGGAGAAATCCTCGTCCTTATGGAATTTTTGTAGTCTAAAGCCCAGCACGGGCCGCAGGCAAGTTGGCTTTGAAAGGAGGCACTTCCACCCAAGAAGCCAAACTCAAGAGCCCACTTGGCAGGTGTCATTTTGTAGGGCACGTTTGGGCCTCCGATGGCAGCCAGGTTTGGAGGAGGGGGCAGCTTTGGTCTGGGAGAAATCCTCGTCCTTATGGAATTTTTGGAGGCAAAAGCCCTGCATGGGCCGCAGGCAAGTTGACTCCGAAAGGAGGCACTTTTCCCCAGGAAGCCAAACTCAAGAACCCTCAATGCAGGTGTCATTTGGTGGGGCACGTTTGGGCCTCCGATGGCAGCCAGGTTTGGAGGAGGGGGCAGCTTTGGTCTGGGAGAAATCCTCGTCCTTCTGGAATTTTTGTAGGCAAAAGCCCTGCATGGGCCGCAGGCAAGTTGACTCCGAAAGGAGGCACTTTTCCCCAGGAAGCCAAACTCAAGAACCCTCAATGCAGGTGTCATTTTGTGGGGCGCGTTTGGGCCTCCGATGGCAGCCAGGTTTGGAGGAGGGAGCAGCTTTGGTCTGGGAGAAATCCTCGTCCTTATGGAATTTTTGGCGGCAAAAGCCCTGGACGGGCCGCAGTCAAGTTAGGCAATTTGGCTCCGAAATGAGGCACTTTTCCCCAAGAAGCCAAACTCAAGAGCCCACTTGGCAGATGTCATTTTGTAGGGCGCGTTTGGGCCTCCGATGTCAGCCAGGTTTGGAGGAGGGGGCAGCTTTGGTCTGGGAGAAATCCTCGTCCTTCTGGAATTTTTGTAGGCAAAAGCCCTGCATGGGCCGCAGGCAAGTTGACTCCGAAAGGAGGCACTTTTCCCCAGGAAGCCAAACTCAAGAACCCTCAATGCAGGTGTCATTTGGTGGGGCACGTTTGGGCCTCCGATGGCAGCCAGGTTTGGAGGAGGGGGCAGCTTTGGTCTGGGAGAAATCCTCGTCCTTCTGGAATTTTTGTAGGCAAAAGCCCTGCATGGGCCGCAGGCAAGTTGACTCCGAAAGGAGGCACTTTTCCCCAGGAAGCCAAACTCAAGAACCCTCAATGCAGGTGTCATTTTGTGGGGCGCGTTTGGGCCTCCGATGGCAGCCAGGTTTGGAGGAGGGAGCAGCTTTGGTCTGGGAGAAATCCTCGTCCTTCTGGAATTTTTGGCGGCAAAAGCCCTGGACGGGCCGCAGTCAAGTTAGGCAATTTGGCTCCGAAATGAGGCACTTTTCCCCAAGAAGCCAAACTCAAGAGCCCACTTGGCAGATGTCATTTTGTAGGGCGCGTTTGGGCCTCTGATGGCAGCCAGGTTTGGAGGAGGGGGCAGCTTTGGTCTGGGAGAAATCCTCGTCCTTATGGAATTTTTGTAGGCAAAAGCCCAGCACAGGCCGCAGGCTAGTTAGGCAAGTTGGCTCCGAAAGGAGGCACTTTTCCCCAAGAAGCCAAACTCAAGAGCCCACTTGGCAGGTGTCATTTTGTAGGGCGCGTTTGGGCCTCCGATGGCAGCCAGGTTTGGAGGAGGGGGCAGCTTTGGTCTGGGAGAAATCCTCGTCCTTATGGAATTTTTGTAGGCAAAAGCCCTGCATGGGCCGCCGGCAAGTTGACTCCGAAAGGAGGCACTTTTCCCCAAGAAGCCAAACTCAAGAGCCCGCTTGGCAGATGTCATTTTGTAGGGCGCGTTTGGGCCTCCGATGGCAGCCAGGTTTGGCGGAGGGGGCAGCTTTGGTCTGGGAGAAATCCTCGTCCTTATGGAATTTTTGTAGCAAACGTCCGGGACGGGACGCAGGCAAGTTGGTTTTGAAAGGAGTCACTTTTCCCCAAGAAGCCAAACTCAAGAGCCCACTTGGCAGATGTCATTTTGTAGGGCGCGTTTGGGCCTCCGATGGCAGCCAGGTTTGGAGGAGGGAGCAGCTTTGGTCTGGGAGAAATCCTCGTCCTTATGGAATTTTTGTACTCAAAAGCCCAGGACGGGCCGCAGGCAAGTTAGGCAAGTTGGCTCCGAAAGGAGGCACTTTTCCCCAAGAAGCCAAACTCAAGAACCCACAATGCAGATGTCATTTTGTAGGGCGCGTTTGGGCCTCCGATGGCAGCCAGGTTTGGAGGAGGGGGCAGCTTTGTTCTGGGAGAAATCCTCGTCCTTATGGAATTTTTGTAGGCAAAAGCCCTGCATGGGCCGCCGGCAAGTTGACTCCGAAAGGAGGCAATTTTCCCCAAGAAGCCAAACTCAAGAGCCCACTTGGCAGGTGTCATTTTGTAGGGCGCGTTTGGGCCTCCGATGGCAGCCAGGTTTGGAGGAGGGGGCAGCTTTGGTCTGGGAGAAATCCTCGTCCTTATGGAATTTTTGCAGGCAAAACCCCTGCATGAGCCGCAGGCAAGTTGACTCCGAAAGGAGGCACTTTTCCCCAGAAAGCCAAACTCAAGAGCCCACTTGGCAGATGTCATTTTGTAGGGCGCGTTTGGGCCTCCGATGGCAGCCAGGTTTGGAGGAGGGGGCAGCTTTGGTCTGGGAGGAATCCTCGTCCTTATGGAATTTTTCTAGCAAAAGCCCAGGACGGGACGCAGGCAAGTTGGTTTTGAAAGGAGTCACTTTTCCCCAAGAAGCCAAACTCAAGAGCCGACTTGGCAGGTGTCATTTTGTAGGGCGCGTTTGGGCCTCCGATGTCAGCCAGGTTTGGAGGAGGGGGCAGCTTTGGTCTGGGAGAAATCCTCGTCCTTATGGAATTTTTGTAGGCAAAAACCCCACATGGGCTGCAGGCAAATTAGGCAAGTTGGCTTTGAAAGGAGGCACTTCCACCCAAGAAGCCAAACTCAAGAGCCCACTTGGCAGGTGTCATTTTGTAGGGCACGTTTGGGCCTCCGATGGCAGCCAGGTTTGGAGGAGGGGGCAGCTTTGGTCTGGGAGAAATCCTCGTCCTTCTGGAATTTTTGTAGGCAAAAGCCCTGCATGGGCCGCAGGCAAGTTGACTCCGAAAGGAGGCACTTTTCCCCAGGAAGCCAAACTCAAGAACCCTCAATGCAGGTGTCATTTTGTGGGGCGCGTTTGGGCCTCCAATGGCAGCCAGGTTTGGAGGAGGGGGCAGCTTTGGTCTGGGAGAAATCCTCGTCCTTATGGAATTTTTGGAGGCAAAAGCCCTGCATGGGCCGCCGGCAAGTTGACTCCGAAAGGAGGCACTTTTCCCCAAGAAGCCAAACTCAAGAGCCCGCTTGGCAGATGTCATTTTGTAGGGCGCGTTTGGGCCTCCGATGGCAGCCAGGTTTGGCGGAGGGGGCAGCTTTGGTCTGGGAGGAATCCTCGTCCTTATGGAATTTTTGTAGCAAACGTCCGGGACGGGACGCAGGCAAGTTGGTTTTGAAAGGAGTCACTTTTCCCCAAGAAGCCAAACTCAAGAGCCCACTTGGCAGATGTCATTTTGTAGGGCGCGTTTGGGCCTCCGATGGCAGCCAGGTTTGGAGGAGGGAGCAGCTTTGGTCTGGGAGAAATCCTTGTCCTTCTGGAATTTTTGTAGGCAAAAGCCCAGGACGGGCCGCAGGCAAGTTAGGCAAGTTGGCTTTGAAAGGAGGCACTTTTCCCCAAGAAGCCAAACTCAAGAGCCCACTTGGCAGGTGTCATTTTGTAGGGCGCGTTTGGGCCTCCGATGGCAGCCAGGTTTGGAGGAGGGGGCAGCTTTGGTCTGGGAGAAATCCTCGTCCTTATGGAATTTTTGTAGCAAAAGCCCAGGACGGGACGCAGGCAAGTTGGTTTTGAAAGGAGTCACTTTTCCCCAAGAAGCCAAACTCAAGAGCCGACTTGGCAGGTGTCATTTTGTAGGGCGCGTTTGGGCCTCCGATGGCAGCCAGGTTTGGCGGAGGGGGCAGCTTTGGTCTGGGAGGAATCCTCGTCCTTATGGAATTTTTGTAGCAAACGTCCGGGACGGGACGCAGGCAAGTTGGTTTTGAAAGGAGTCACTTTTCCCCAAGAAGCCAAACTCAAGAGCCGACTTGGCAGGTGTCATTTTGTAGGGCGCGTTTGGGCCTCCGATGGCAGCCAGGTTTGGAGGAGGGGGCAGCTTTGGTCTGGGAGGAATCCTCGTCCTTATGGAATTTTTGTAGCAAAAGCCCAGGACGGGACGCAGGCAAGTTGGTTTTGAAAGGAGTCACTTTTCCCCAAGAAGCCAAACTCAAGAGCCGACTTGGCAGGTGTCATTTTGTAGGGCGCGTTTGGGCCTCCGATGGCAGCCAGGTTTGGAGGAGGGGGCAGCTTTGGTCTGGGAGAAATCCTCGTCCTTATGGAATTTTTGTAGGCAAAAACCCCACATGGGCCGCAGGCAAGTTAGGCAAGTTGACTCCGAAAGGAGGCACTTTTCCCCAAGAAGCCAAACTCAAGAACCCTCAATGCAGATGTCATTTTGTGGGGCGCGTTTGGGCCTCCGATGGCAGCCAGGTTTGGAGGAGGGGGCAGCTTTGGTCTGGGAGAAATCCTCGTCCTTATGGAATTTTTGTAGTCTAAAGCCCAGCACGGGCCGCAGGCTAGTTAGGCAAGTTGGCTTTGAAAGGAGGCACTTTTCCGCAAGAAGCCAAACTCAAGAGCCCACTTGGCAGATGTCATTTTGTAGGGCGCGTTTGGGCCTCCGATGGCAGCCAGGTTTGGAGGAGGGGGCAGCTTTGGTCTGGGAGAAATCCTCGTCCTTATGGAATTTTTGTAGTCTAAAGCCCAGCACGGGCCGCAGGCAAGTTGGCTTTGAAAGGAGGCACTTCCACCCAAGAAGCCAAACTCAAGAGCCCACTTGGCAGGTGTCATTTTGTAGGGCACGTTTGGGCCTCCGATGGCAGCCAGGTTTGGAGGAGGGGGCAGCTTTGGTCTGGGAGAAATCCTCGTCCTTATGGAATTTTTGGAGGCAAAAGCCCTGCATGGGCCGCAGGCAAGTTGACTCCGAAAGGAGGCACTTTTCCCCAGGAAGCCAAACTCAAGAACCCTCAATGCAGGTGTCATTTGGTGGGGCACGTTTGGGCCTCCGATGGCAGCCAGGTTTGGAGGAGGGGGCAGCTTTGGTCTGGGAGAAATCCTCGTCCTTCTGGAATTTTTGTAGGCAAAAGCCCTGCATGGGCCGCAGGCAAGTTGACTCCGAAAGGAGGCACTTTTCCCCAGGAAGCCAAACTCAAGAACCCTCAATGCAGGTGTCATTTTGTGGGGCGCGTTTGGGCCTCCGATGGCAGCCAGGTTTGGAGGAGGGAGCAGCTTTGGTCTGGGAGAAATCCTCGTCCTTCTGGAATTTTTGGCGGCAAAAGCCCTGGACGGGCCGCAGTCAAGTTAGGCAATTTGGCTCCGAAATGAGGCACTTTTCCCCAAGAAGCCAAACTCAAGAGCCCACTTGGCAGATGTCATTTTGTAGGGCGCGTTTGGGCCTCTGATGGCAGCCAGGTTTGGAGGAGGGGGCAGCTTTGGTCTGGGAGAAATCCTCGTCCTTATGGAATTTTTGTAGGCAAAAGCCCAGCACAGGCCGCAGGCTAGTTAGGCAAGTTGGCTCCGAAAGGAGGCACTTTTCCCCAAGAAGCCAAACTCAAGAGCCCACTTGGCAGGTGTCATTTTGTAGGGCGCGTTTGGGCCTCCGATGGCAGCCAGGTTTGGAGGAGGGGGCAGCTTTGGTCTGGGAGAAATCCTCGTCCTTATGGAATTTTTGTAGGCAAAAGCCCTGCATGGGCCGCCGGCAAGTTGACTCCGAAAGGAGGCACTTTTCCCCAAGAAGCCAAACTCAAGAGCCCGCTTGGCAGATGTCATTTTGTAGGGCGCGTTTGGGCCTCCGATGGCAGCCAGGTTTGGCGGAGGGGGCAGCTTTGGTCTGGGAGAAATCCTCGTCCTTATGGAATTTTTGTAGCAAACGTCCGGGACGGGACGCAGGCAAGTTGGTTTTGAAAGGAGTCACTTTTCCCCAAGAAGCCAAACTCAAGAGCCCACTTGGCAGATGTCATTTTGTAGGGCGCGTTTGGGCCTCCGATGGCAGCCAGGTTTGGAGGAGGGAGCAGCTTTGGTCTGGGAGAAATCCTCGTCCTTATGGAATTTTTGTAGTCTAAAGCCCAGCACGGGCCGCAGGCAAGTTGGCTTTGAAAGGAGGCACTTCCACCCAAGAAGCCAAACTCAAGAGCCCACTTGGCAGGTGTCATTTTGTAGGGCACGTTTGGGCCTCCGATGGCAGCCAGGTTTGGAGGAGGGGGCAGCTTTGGTCTGGGAGAAATCCTCGTCCTTATGGAATTTTTGGAGGCAAAAGCCCTGCATGGGCCGCAGGCAAGTTGACTCCGAAAGGAGGCACTTTTCCCCAGGAAGCCAAACTCAAGAACCCTCAATGCAGGTGTCATTTGGTGGGGCACGTTTGGGCCTCCGATGGCAGCCAGGTTTGGAGGAGGGGGCAGCTTTGGTCTGGGAGAAATCCTCGTCCTTCTGGAATTTTTGTAGGCAAAAGCCCTGCATGGGCCGCAGGCAAGTTGACTCCGAAAGGAGGCACTTTTCCCCAGGAAGCCAAACTCAAGAACCCTCAATGCAGGTGTCATTTTGTGGGGCGCGTTTGGGCCTCCGATGGCAGCCAGGTTTGGAGGAGGGAGCAGCTTTGGTCTGGGAGAAATCCTCGTCCTTATGGAATTTTTGGCGGCAAAAGCCCTGGACGGGCCGCAGTCAAGTTAGGCAATTTGGCTCCGAAATGAGGCACTTTTCCCCAAGAAGCCAAACTCAAGAGCCCACTTGGCAGATGTCATTTTGTAGGGCGCGTTTGGGCCTCTGATGGCAGCCAGGTTTGGAGGAGGGGGCAGCTTTGGTCTGGGAGAAATCCTCGTCCTTATGGAATTTTTGTAGGCAAAAGCCCAGCACAGGCCGCAGGCTAGTTAGGCAAGTTGGCTCCGAAAGGAGGCACTTTTCCCCAAGAAGCCAAACTCAAGAGCCCACTTGGCAGGTGTCATTTTGTAGGGCGCGTTTGGGCCTCCGATGGCAGCCAGGTTTGGAGGAGGGGGCAGCTTTGGTCTGGGAGAAATCCTCGTCCTTATGGAATTTTTGTAGGCAAAAGCCCTGCATGGGCCGCCGGCAAGTTGACTCCGAAAGGAGGCACTTTTCCCCAAGAAGCCAAACTCAAGAGCCCGCTTGGCAGATGTCATTTTGTAGGGCGCGTTTGGGCCTCCGATGGCAGCCAGGTTTGGCGGAGGGGGCAGCTTTGGTCTGGGAGAAATCCTCGTCCTTATGGAATTTTTGTAGCAAACGTCCGGGACGGGACGCAGGCAAGTTGGTTTTGAAAGGAGTCACTTTTCCCCAAGAAGCCAAACTCAAGAGCCCACTTGGCAGATGTCATTTTGTAGGGCGCGTTTGGGCCTCCGATGGCAGCCAGGTTTGGAGGAGGGAGCAGCTTTGGTCTGGGAGGAATCCTCGTCCTTCTGGAATTTTTGTACTCAAAAGCCCAGGACGGGCCGCAGGCAAGTTAGGCAAGTTGGCTCCGAAAGGAGGCACTTTTCCCCAAGAAGCCAAACTCAAGAACCCACAATGCAGATGTCATTTTGTAGGGCGCGTTTGGGCCTCCGATGGCAGCCAGGTTTGGAGGAGGGGGCAGCTTTGTTCTGGGAGAAATCCTCGTCCTTATGGAATTTTTGTAGGCAAAAGCCCTGCATGGGCCGCCGGCAAGTTGACTCCGAAAGGAGGCAATTTTCCCCAAGAAGCCAAACTCAAGAGCCCACTTGGCAGGTGTCATTTTGTAGGGCGCGTTTGGGCCTCCGATGGCAGCCAGGTTTGGAGGAGGGGGCAGCTTTGGTCTGGGAGAAATCCTCGTCCTTATGGAATTTTTGGAGGCAAAACCCTTGCATGAGCCGCAGGCAAGTTGACTCCGAAAGGAGGCACTTTTCCCCAAGAAGCCAAACTCAAGAGCCCACTTGGCAGATGTCATTTTGTAGGGCGCGTTTGGGCCTCTGATGGCAGCCAGGTTTGGAGGAGGGGGCAGCTTTGGTCTGGGAGGAATCCTCGTCCTTATGGAATTTTTGTAGCAAAAGCCCAGGACGGGACGCAGGCAAGTTGGTTTTGAAAGGAGTCACTTTTCCCCAAGAAGCCAAACTCAAGAGCCGACTTGGCAGGTGTCATTTTGTAGGGCGCGTTTGGGCCTCCGATGTCAGCCAGGTTTGGAGGAGGGGGCAGCTTTGGTCTGGGAGAAATCCTCGTCCTTATGGAATTTTTGTAGGCAAAAACCCCACATGGGCTGCAGGCAAATTAGGCAAGTTGGCTTTGAAAGGAGGCACTTCCACCCAAGAAGCCAAACTCAAGAGCCCACTTGGCAGGTGTCATTTTGTAGGGCACGTTTGGGCCTCCGATGGCAGCCAGGTTTGGAGGAGGGGGCAGCTTTGGTCTGGGAGAAATCCTCGTCCTTCTGGAATTTTTGTAGGCAAAAGCCCTGCATGGGCCGCAGGCAAGTTGACTCCGAAAGGAGGCACTTTTCCCCAGGAAGCCAAACTCAAGAACCCTCAATGCAGATGTCATTTTGTGGGGCGCGTTTGGGCCTCCAATGGCAGCCAGGTTTGGAGGAGGGGGCAGCTTTGGTCTGGGAGAAATCCTCGTCCTTATGGAATTTTTGGAGGCAAAAGCCCTGCATGGGCCGCCGGCAAGTTGACTCCGAAAGGAGGCACTTTTCCCCAAGAAGCCAAACTCAAGAGCCCGCTTGGCAGATGTCATTTTGTAGGGCGCGTTTGGGCCTCCGATGGCAGCCAGGTTTGGCGGAGGGGGCAGCTTTGGTCTGGGAGGAATCCTCGTCCTTATGGAATTTTTGTAGCAAACGTCCGGGACGGGACGCAGGCAAGTTGGTTTTGAAAGGAGTCACTTTTCCCCAAGAAGCCAAACTCAAGAGCCCACTTGGCAGATGTCATTTTGTAGGGCGCGTTTGGGCCTCCGATGGCAGCCAGGTTTGGAGGAGGGAGCAGCTTTGGTCTGGGAGAAATCCTTGTCCTTCTGGAATTTTTGTAGGCAAAAGCCCAGGACGGGCCTCAGGCAAGTTAGGCAAGTTGGCTTTGAAAGGAGGCACTTTTCCCCAAGAAGCCAAACTCAAGAGCCCACTTGGCAGGTGTCATTTTGTAGGGCGCGTTTGGGCCTCCGATGGCAGCCAGGTTTGGAGGAGGGGGCAGCTTTGGTCTGGGAGAAATCCTCGTCCTTATGGAATTTTTGTAGCAAAAGCCCAGGACGGGACGCAGGCAAGTTGGTTTTGAAAGGAGTCACTTTTCCCCAAGAAGCCAAACTCAAGAGCCGACTTGGCAGGTGTCATTTTGTAGGGCGCGTTTGGGCCTCCGATGGCAGCCAGGTTTGGAGGAGGGGGCAGCTTTGGTCTGGGAGAAATCCTCGTCCTTATGGAATTTTTGTAGGCAAAAACCCCACATGGGCCGCAGGCAAGTTAGGCAAGTTGACTCCGAAAGGAGGCACTTTTCCCCAAGAAGCCAAACTCAAGAACCCTCAATGCAGATGTCATTTTGTGGGGCGCGTTTGGGCCTCCGATGGCAGCCAGGTTTGGAGGAGGGGGCAGCTTTGGTCTGGGAGAAATCCTCGTCCTTATGGAATTTTTGTAGTCTAAAGCCCAGCACGGGCCGCAGGCTAGTTAGGCAAGTTGGCTTTGAAAGGAGGCACTTTTCCGCAAGAAGCCAAACTCAAGAGCCCACTTGGCAGATGTCATTTTGTAGGGCGCGTTTGGACCTCCGATGGCAGCCAGGTTTGGAGGAGGGGGCAGCTTTGGTCTGGGAGAAATCCTCGTCCTTATGGAATTTTTGTAGGGAAAAGCCCAGGACGTGCCGCAGGCAAGTTGGCTTTGAAAGTAGGCACTTCCACCCAAGAAGCCAAACTCAAGAGCCCACTTGGCAGGTGTCATTTTGTAGGGCACGTTTGGGCCTCCGATGGCAGCCAGGTTTGGAGGAGGGGGCAGCTTTGGTCTGGGAGAAATCCTCGTCCTTCTGGAATTTTTGTAGGCAAAAGCCCTGGACGGGCTGCAGGCAAGTTAGGCATGTTGGCTTTGAAAGGAGGCACTTTTCCCCAGGAAGCCAAACTCAAGAACCCTCAATGCAGGTGTCATTTGGTGGGGCGCGTTTGGGCCTCCGATGGCAGCCAGGTTTGGAGGAGGGGGCAGCTTTGGTCTGGGAGAAATCCTCGTCCTTCTGGAATTTTTGTAGGCAAAAGCCCTGCATGGGCCGCAGGCAAGTTGACTCCGAAAGGAGGCACTTTTCCCCAGGAAGCCAAACTCAAGAACCCTCAATGCAGGTGTCATTTTGTGGGGCGCGTTTGGGCCTCCGATGGCAGCCAGGTTTGGAGGAGGGAGCAGCTTTGGTCTGGGAGAAATCCTCGTCCTTCTGGAATTTTTGGCGGCAAAAGCCCAGGACGGGCCGCAGGCAAGTTAGGCAATTTGGCTCCGAAAGGAGGCACTTTTCCCCAAGAAGCCAAACTCAAGAGCCCACTTGGCAGATGTCATTTTGTAGGGCGCGTTTGGGCCTCTGATGGCAGCCAGGTTTGGAGGAGGGGGCAGCTTTGGTCTGGGAGAAATCCTCGTCCTTATGGAATTTTTGTAGGCAAAACCCCTGCATGAGCCGCAGGCAAGTTGACTCCGAAAGGAGGCACTTTTCCCCAGAAAGCCAAACTCAAGAGCCCACTTGGCAGATGTCATTTTGTAGGGCGCGTTTGGGCCTCCGATGGCAGCCAGGTTTGGAGGAGGGGGCAGCTTTGGTCTGGGAGGAATCCTCGTCCTTATGGAATTTTTGTAGCAAAAGCCCAGGACGGGACGCAGGCAAGTTGGTTTTAAAAGGAGTCACTTTTCCCCAAGAAGCCAAACTCAAGAGCCGACTTGGCAGGTGTCATTTTGTAGGGCGCGTTTGGGCCTCCGATGTCAGCCAGGTTTGGAGGAGGGGGCAGCTTTGGTCTGGGAGAAATCCTCGTCCTTATGGAATTTTTGTAGGCAAAAACCCCACATGGGCCGCAGGCAAATTAGGCAAGTTGGCTTTGAAAGGAGGCACTTCCACCCAAGAAGCCAAACTCAAGAGCCCACTTGGCAGGTGTCATTTTGTAGGGCACGTTTGGGCCTCCGATGGCAGCCAGGTTTGGAGGAGGGGGCAGCTTTGGTCTGGGAGAAATCCTCGTCCTTATGGAATTTTTGTAGGCAAAAGCCCTGCATGGGCCGCAGGCAAGTTGACTCCGAAAGGAGGCACTTTTCCCCAGGAAGCCAAACTCAAGAACCCTCAATGCAGCTGTCATTTTGTGGGGCGCGTTTGGGCCTCCAATGGCAGCCAGGTTTGGAGGAGGGGGCAGCTTTGGTCTGGGAGAAATCCTCGTCCTTCTGGAATTTTTGTAGGCAAAAGCCCAGCAATGGCCGCAGGCTAGTTAGGCAAGTTGGCTCCGAAAGGAGGCACTTTTCCCCAAGAAGCCAAACTCAAGAGCCCGCTTGGCAGATGTCATTTTGTAGGGCGCGTTTGGGCCTCCGATGGCAGCCAGGTTTGGCGGAGGGGGCAGCTTTGGTCTGGGAGGAATCCTCGTCCTTATGGAATTTTTGTAGCAAACGTCCAGGACGGGACGCAGGCAAGTTGGTTTTGAAAGGAGTCACTTTTCCCCAAGAAGCCAAACTCAAGAGCCCACTTGGCAGATGTCATTTTGTAGGGCGCGTTTGGGCCTCCGATGGCAGCCAGGTTTGGAGGAGGGAGCAGCTTTGGTCTGGGAGAAATCCTTGTCCTTCTGGAATTTTTGTAGGCAAAAGCCCAGGACGGGCCGCAGGCAAGTTAGGCAAGTTGGCTTTGAAAGGAGTCACTTTTCCCCAAGAAGCCAAACTCAAGAGCCGACTTGGCAGGTGTCATTTTGTAGGGCGCGTTTGGGCCTCCGATGGCAGCCAGGTTTGGAGGAGGGGGCAGCTTTGGTCTGGGAGAAATCCTCGTCCTTATGGAATTTTTGTACTCAAAAGCCCAGGACGGGCCGCAGGCAAGTTAGGCAAGTTGGCTCCGAAAGGAGGCACTTTTCCCCAAGAAGCCAAACTCAAGAACCCACAATGCAGATGTCATTTTGTAGGGCGCGTTTGGGCCTCCGATGGCAGCCAGGTTTGGAGGAGGGGGCAGCTTTGTTCTGGGAGAAATCCTCGTCCTTATGGAATTTTTGTAGGCAAAAGCCCTGCATGGGCCGCCGGCAAGTTGACTCCGAAAGGAGGCAATTTTCCCCAAGAAGCCAAACTCAAGAGCCCACTTGGCAGGTGTCATTTTGTAGGGCGCGTTTGGGCCTCCGATGGCAGCCAGGTTTGGAGGAGGGGGCAGCTTTGGTCTGGGAGAAATCCTCGTCCTTATGGAATTTTTGGAGGCAAAACTCCTGCATGAGCCGCAGGCAAGTTGACTCCGAAAGGAGGCACTTTTCCCCAGAAAGCCAAACTCAAGAGCCCACTTGGCAGGTGTCATTTTGTAGGGCGCGTTTGGGCCTCTGATGGCAGCCAGGTTTGGAGGAGGGGGCAGCTTTGGTCTGGGAGAAATCCTCGTCCTTATGGAATTTTTGTAGGCAAAAGCCCTGCATGGGCCGCAGGCAAGTTGACTCCGAAAGGAGGCACATTTCCCCAGAAAGCCAAACTCAAGAGCCCACTTGGCAGATGTCATTTTGTAGGGCGCGTTTGGGCCTCCGATGGAAGCCAGGTTTGGAGGAGGGGGCAGCTTTGGTCTGGGAGAAATCCTCGTCCTTATGGAATTTTTGTACTCAAAAGCCCAGGACGGGCCGCAGGCAAGTTAGGCAAGTTGGCTCCGAAAGGAGGCACTTTTCCCCAAGAAGCCAAACTCAAGAGCCCACTTGGCAAATGTCATTTTGTAGGGCGCGTTTGGGCCTCCGATGGCAGCCAGGTTTGGAGGAGGGGGCAGCTTTGGTCTGGGAGAAATCCTCGTCCTTATGGAATTTTTGTAGGCAAAAGCCCTGCATGGGCCGCCGGCAAGTTGACTCCGAAAGGAGGCAATTTTCCCCAAGAAGCCAAACTCAAGAGCCCACTTGGCAGGTGTCATTTTGTAGGGCGCGTTTGGGCCTCCGATGGCAGCCAGGTTTGGAGGAGGGGGCAGCTTTGGTCTGGGAGAAATCCTCGTCCTTATGGAATTTTTGTAGGCAAAACCCCTGCATGAGCCGCAGGCAAGTTGACTCCGAAAGGAGGCACTTTTCCCCAGAAAGCCAAACTCAAGAGCCCACTTGGCAGATGTCATTTTGTAGGGCGCGTGTGGGCCTCCGATGGCAGCCAGGTTTGGAGGAGGGGGCAGCTTTGGTCTGGGAGGAATCCTCGTCCTTATGGAATTTTTGTAGCAAAAGCCCGGGACGGGACGCAGGCAAGTTGGTTTTGAAAGGAGTCACTTTTCCCCAAGAAGCCAAACTCAAGAGCCGACTTGGCAGGTGACATTTTGTAGGGCGCGTTTGGGCCTCCGATGGCAGCCAGGTTTGGAGGAGGGGGCAGCTTTGGTCTGGGAGAAATCCTCGTCCTTCTGGAATTTTTGTAGGCAAAAGCCCAGGACGGGCCGCAGGCAAGTTAGGCAAGTTGGCTCCGAAAGGAGGCACTTTTCCCCAAGAAGCCAAACTCAAGAACCCACAATGCAGATGTCATTTTGTAGGGCGCGTTTGGGCCTCCGATGGCATCCAGGTTTGGAGGAGGGGGCAGCTTTGTTCTGGGAGAAATCCTCGTCCTTATGGAATTTTTGTAGGCAAAAGCCCTGCATGGGCCGCCGGCAAGTTGACTCCGAAAGGAGGCAATTTTCCCCAAGAAGCCAAACTCAAGAGCCCACTTGGCAGGTGTCATTTTGTAGGGCGCGTTTGGGCCTCCGATGGCAGCCAGGTTTGGAGGAGGGGGCAGCTTTGGTCTGGGAGAAATCCTCGTCCTTATGGAATTTTTGGAGGCAAAACCCTTGCATGAGCCGCAGGCAAGTTGACTCCGAAAGGAGGCACTTTTCCCCAGAAAGCCAAACTCAAGAGCCCACTTGGCAGATGTCATTTTGTAGGGCGCGTTTGGGCCTCTGATGGCAGCCAGGTTTGGAGGAGGGGGCAGCTTTGGTCTGGGAGGAATCCTCGTCCTTATGGAATTTTTGTAGCAAAAGCCCAGGACGGGACGCAGGCAAGTTGGTTTTGAAAGGAGTCACTTTTCCCCAAGAAGCCAAACTCAAGAGCCGACTTGGCAGGTGTCATTTTGTAGGGCGCGTTTGGGCCTCCGATGGCAGCCAGGTTTGGAGGAGGGGGCAGCTTTGGTCTGGGAGGAATCCTCGTCCTTATGGAATTTTTGTAGGCAAAAACCCCACATGGGCCGCAGGCAAGTTAGGCAAGTTGACTCCGAAAGGAGGCGCTTTTCCCCAAGAAGCCAAACTCAAGAACCCTCAATGCAGATGTCATTTTGTGGGGCGCGTTTGGGCCTCCGATGGCAGCCAGGTTTGGAGGAGGGGGCAGCTTTGGTCTGGGAGAAATCCTCGTCCTTATGGAATTTTTGTAGTCTAAAGCCCAGCACGGGCCGCAGGCTAGTTAGGCAAGTTGGCTTTGAAAGGAGGCACTTTTCCGCAAGAAGCCAAACTCAAGAGCCCACTTGGCAGATGTCATTTTGTAGGGCGCGTTTGGGCCTCCGATGGCAGCCAGGTTTGGAGGAGGGGGCAGCTTTGGTCTGGGAGAAATCCTCGTCCTTATGGAATTTTTGGAGGCAAAAGCCCAGGACGTGCCGCAGGCAAGTTGGCTTTGAAAGGAGGCACTTCCACCCAAGAAGCCAAACTCAAGAGCCCACTTGGCAGGTGTCATTTTGTAGGGCACGTTTGGGCCTCCGATGGCAGCCATGTTTGGAGGAGGGGGCAGCTTTGGTCTGGGAGAAATCCTCGTCCTTCTGGAATTTTTGTAGGCAAAAGCCCTGCATGGGCCGCAGGCAAGTTGACTCCGAAAGGAGGCACTTTTCCCCAGGAAGCCAAACTCAAGAACCCTCAATGCAGGTTTCATTTGGTGGGGCGCGTTTGGGCCTCCGATGGCAGCCAGGTTTGGAGGAGGGGGCAGCTTTGGTCTGGGAGAAATCCTCGTCCTTATGGAATTTTTGGAGGCAAAAGCCCTGCATGGGCCGCCGGCAAGTTGACTCCGAAAGGAGGCACTTTTCCCCAAGAAGCCAAACTCAAGAGCCCGCTTGGCAGATGTCATTTTGTAGGGCGCGTTTGGGCCTCCGATGGCAGCCAGGTTTGGCGGAGGGGGCAGCTTTGGTCTGGGAGGAATCCTCGTCCTTATGGAATTTTTGTAGCAAACGTCCGGGACGGGACGCAGGCAAGTTGGTTTTGAAAGGAGTCACTTTTCCCCAAGAAGCCAAACTCAAGAGCCGACTTGGCAGGTGTCATTTTGTAGGGCGCGTTTGGGCCTCCGATGGCAGCCAGGTTTGGAGGAGGGGGCAGCTTTGGTCTGGGAGGAATCCTCGTCCTTATGGAATTTTTGTAGCAAAAGCCCAGGACGGGACGCAGGCAAGTTGGTTTTGAAAGGAGTCACTTTTCCCCAAGAAGCCAAACTCAAGAGCCGACTTGGCAGGTGTCATTTTGTAGGGCGCGTTTGGGCCTCCGATGTCAGCCAGGTTTGGAGGAGGGAGCAGCTTTGGTCTGGGAGAAATCCTTGTCCTTCTGGAATTTTTGTAGGCAAAAGCCCAGGACGGGCCGCAGGAAAGTTAGGCAAGTTGGCTTTGAAAGGAGGCACTTTTCCCCAAGAAGCCAAACTCAAGAGCCCACTTGGCAGGTGTCATTTTGTAGGGCGCGTTTGGGCCTCCGATGGCAGCCAGGTTTGGAGGAGGGGGCTGCTTTGGTCTGGGAGAAATCCTCGTCCTTATGGAATTTTTGTACTCAAAAGCCCAGGACGGGCCGCAGGCAAGTTAGGCAAGTTGGCTCCGAAAGGAGGCACTTTTCCCCAAGAAGCCAAACTCAAGAACCCACAATGCAGATGTCATTTTGTAGGGCGCGTTTGGGCCTCCGATGGCAGCCAGGTTTGGAGGAGGGGGCAGCTTTGTTCTGGGAGAAATCCTCGTCCTTATGGAATTTTTGTAGGCAAAAGCCCTGCATGGGCCGCCGGCAAGTTGACTCCGAAAGGAGGCAATTTTCCCCAAGAAGCCAAACTCAAGAGCCCACTTGGCAGGTGTCATTTTGTAGGGCGCGTTTGGGCCTCCGATGGCAGCCAGGTTTGGAGGAGGGGGCAGCTTTGGTCTGGGAGGAATCCTCGTCCTTATGGAATTTTTGTAGCAAAAGCCCAGGACGGGACGCAGACAAGTTGGTTTTGAAAGGAGTCACTTTTCCCCAAGGAGCCAAACTCAAGAGCCGACTTGGCAGGTGTCATTTTGTAGGGCGCGTTTGGGCCTCCGATGGCAGCCAGGTTTGGAGGAGGGGGCAGCTTTGGTCTGGGAGAAATCCTCGTCCTTATGGAATTTTTGTAGGGAAAAACCCCACATGGGCCGCAGGCAAGTTAGGCAAGTTGACTCCGAAAGGAGGCACTTTTCCCCAAGAAGCCAAACTCAAGAACCCTCAATGCAGATGTCATTTTGTGGGGCGCGTTTGGGCCTCCGATGGCAGCCAGGTTTGGAGGAGGGGGCAGCTTTGGTCTGGGAGAAATCCTCGTCCTTATGGAATTTTTGTAGTCTAAAGCCCAGCACGGGCCGCAGGCTAGTTAGGCAAGTTGGCTTTGAAAGGAGGCACTTTTCCGCAAGAAGCCAAACTCAAGAGCCCACTTGGCAGATGTCATTTTGTAGGGCGCGTTTGGGCCTCCGATGGCAGCCAGGTTTGGAGGAGGGGGCAGCTTTGGTCTGGGAGAAATCCTCGTCCTTATGGAATTTTTGGAGGCAAAAGCCCTGGACGGGCCGCAGGCAAGTTGGCTTTGAAAGGAGGCACTTCCACCCAAGAAGCCAAACTCAAGAGCCCACATGGCAGGTGTCATTTTGTAGGGCACGTTTGGGCCTCCGATGGCAGCCAGGTTTGGAGGAGGGGGCAGCTTTGGTCTGGGAGAAATCCTCGTCCTTCTGGAATTTTTGTAGGCAAAAGCCCTGCATGGGCCGCAGGCAAGTTGACTCCGAAAGGAGGCACTTTTCCCCAGGAAGCCAAACTCAAGAACCCTCAATGCAGGTGTCATTTTGTGGGGCGCGTTTGGGCCTCCGATGGCAGCCAGGTTTGGAGGAGGGAGCAGCTTTGGTCTGGGAGAAATCCTCGTCGTTCTGGAATTTTTGGAGGCAAAAGCCCAGGACGGGCCGCAGGCAAGTTAGGCAATTTGGCTCCGAAAGGAGTCACATTTCCCCAAGAAGCCAAACTCAAGAGCCCACTTGGCAGATGTCATTTTGTAGGGCGCGTTTGGGCCTCTGATGGCAGCCAGGTTTGGAGGAGGGGGCAGCTTTGGTCTGGGAGAAATCCTCGTCCTTATGGAATTTTTGTAGGCAAAAGCCCAGCACGGGCCGCAGGCAAGTTGGCTTTGAAAGGAGGTACTTCCACCCAAGAAGCCAAACTCAAGAGCCCACTTGGCAGATGTCATTTTGTAGGGCACGTTTGGGCCTCCGATGGCAGCCAGGTTTGGAGGAGGGGGCAGCTTTGGTCTGGGAGAAATCCTCGTCCTTATGGAATTTTTGTAGGCAAAAGCCCTGCATGGGCCGCAGGCAAGTTGACTCCGAAAGGAGGCACATTTCCCCAGAAAGCCAAACTCAAGAGCCCACTTGGCAGATGTCATTTTGTAGGGCGCGTTTGGGCCTCCGATGGAAGCCAGGTTTGGAGGAGGGGGCAGCTTTGGTCTGGGAGAAATCCTCGTCCTTATGGAATTTTTGTCGGCAAAAGCCCAGGACGGGCCGCAGGCAAGTTAGGCAATTTGGCTCCGAAAAGAGGCACTTTTCCCCAAGAAGCCAAACTCAAGAGCCCACTTGGCAGATGTCATTTTGTAGGGCGCGTTTGGGCCTCCGATGGCAGCCAGGTTTGGAGGAGGGGGCAGCTTTGGTCTGGGAGGAATCCTCGTCCTTATGGAATTTTTGTAGCAAACGTCCGGGACGGGATGCAGGCAAGTTGGTTTTGAAAGGAGGCACTTTTCCCCAAGAAGCCAAACTCAAGAGCCCACTTGGCAGATGTCATTTTGTAGGGCGCGTTTGGGCCTCCGATGGCAGCCAGGTTTGGAGGAGGGAGCAGCTTTGGTCTGGGAGAAATCCTTGTCCTTCTGGAATTTTTGTAGGCAAAAGCCCAGGACGGGCCGCAGGCAAGTTAGGCAAGTTGGCTTTGAAAGGAGGCACTTTTCCCCAAGAAGCCAAACTCAAGAACCCACAATGCAGATGTCATTTTGTAGGGTGCGTTTGGGCCTCCGATGGCAGCCAGGTTTGGAGGAGGGGGCAGCTTTGGTCTGGGAGAAATCCTCGTCCTTCTGGAATTTTTGTACTCAAAAGCCCAGGACGGGCCGCAGGCAAGTTAGGCAAGTTGGCTGCGAAAGGAGGCACTTTTCCCCAAGAAGCCAAACTCAAGAACCCACAATGCAGATGTCATTTTGTAGGGCGCGTTTGGACCTCCGATGGCAGCCAGGTTTGGAGGAGGGGGCAGCTTTCTTCTCGGAGAAATCCTCGTCCTTATGGAATTTTTGGAGGCAAAAGCCCAGGACGGGACGCAGGCAAGTTGGCTTTGAAAGGAGGCACTTTCCCCCAAGAAGCCAAACTCAAGAGCCCACTTGGCAGATGTCATTTTGTAGGGCACGTTTGGGCCTCCGATGGCAGCCAGGTTTGGAGGAGGGGGCAGCTTTGGTCTGGGAGAAATCCTCGTCCTTATGGAATTTTTGTAGGCAAAAGCCCTGCATGGGCCGCCGGCAAGTTGACTCCGAAAGGAGGCACTTTTCCCCAAGAAGCCAAACTCAAGAGCCCACTTGGCAGATGTCATTTTGTAGGGCGCGTTTGGGCCTCCGATGGCAGCCAGGTTTGGAGGAGGGGGCAGCTTTGGTCTGGGAGAAATCCTCGTCCTTATGGAATTTTTGTAGGCAAAAGCCCAGAATGGGCCGCAGGCTAGTTAGGCAAGTTGGCTTTGAAAGGAGGCACTTTTCCGCAAGAAGCCAAACTCAAGAGCCCACTTGGCAGATGTCATTTTGTAGGGCGCGTTTGGGCCTCCGATGGCAGCCAGGTTTGGAGGAGGGGGCAGCTTTGGTCTGGGAGAAATCCTCGTCCTTCTGGAATTTTTGGAGGCAAAAGCCCAGGACGGGCCGCAGGCAAGTTGGCTTTGAAAGGAGGCACTTTCCCCCAAGAAGCCAAACTCAAGAGCCCACTTGGCAGATGTCATTTTGTAGGGCACGTTTGGGCCTCCGATGGCAGCCAGGTTTGGAGGAGGGGGCAGCTTTGGTCTGGGAGAAATCCTCGTCCTTATGGAATTTTTGTAGGCAAAAGCCCTGCATGAGTCGCAGGCAAGTTGACTCCGAAAGGAGGCACTTTTCCGCAAGAAGCCAAACTCAAGAGCCCACTTGGCAGATGTCATTTTGTAGGGCGCGTTTGGGCCTCCGATGGCAGCCAGGTTTGGAGGAGGGGGCAGCTTTGGTCTGGGAGGAATCCTCGTCCATATGAAATTTTTGTAGCAAAAGCCCGGGACGGGACGCAGGCAAGTTGGTTTTGAATGGAGTCACTTTTCCCCAAGAAGCCAAACTCAAGAGCCCACTTCGCAGGTGTCATTTTGTAGGGCGCGTTTGGGCCTCCGATGTCAGCCAGGTTTGGAGGAGGGGGCAGCTTTGGTCTGGGAGAAATCCTCGTCCTTATGGAATTTTTGTAGGCAAAAACCCCGCATGGGCGGCAGGCAAGTTAGGCATGTTGACTCCGAAAGGAGGCACTTTTCCCCAAGAAGCCAAACTCAAGAACACTCAATGCAGATGTCATTTTGTGGGGCGCGTTTGGGCCTCCGATGGCAGCCAGGTTTGGAGGAGGGGGCAGCTTTGGTCTGGGAGAAATCCTCGTCCTTATGGAATTTTTGTAGGCAAAAGCCCAGAATGGGCTGCAGGCAAGGTAGGCAAGTTGCTTTGAAAGGAGGCACTTTTCCGCAAGAAGCCAAACTCAAGAGCCCACTTGGCAGATGTCATTTTGAAGGGCGCGTTTGGGCCTCCGATGGCAGCCAGGTTTGGAGGAGGGGGCAGCTTTGGTCTGGGAGAAATCCTCGTCCTTATGGAATTTTTGTAGGCAAAAGCCCAGGACGGGCCGCAGGCAAGTTGGCTTTGAAAGGAGGCACTTCCACCCAAGAAGCCAAACTCAAGAGCCCACATGGCAGATGTCATTTTGTAGGGCACGTTTGGGCCTCCGATGGCAGCCAGGTTTGGAGGAGGGGGCAGCTTTGGTCTGGGAGGAATCCTCGTCCTTATGGAATTTTTGTAGCAAAAGCCCGGGACGGGACACAGGCAAGTTGGTTTTGAAAGGAGTCACTTTTCCCCAAGAAGCCAAACTCAAGAGCCCACTTGGCAGGTGTCATTTTGTAGGGCACGTTTGGGCCTCCGATGGCAGCCAGGTTTGGAGGAGGGGGCAGCTTTGGTCTGGGAGAAATCCTCGTCCTTATGGAATTTTTGGAGGCAAAAGCCCAGGACAGGCCGCAGGCAAGTTAGGCAAGTTGGCTCCGAAAGGAGGCACTTTTCCCCAAGAAGCCAAACTCCAGAACCCTCAATGCAGATGTCATTTTGTGGGGCGCGTTTGGGCCTCCGATGGCAGCCAGGTTTGGAGGAGGGGGCAGCTTTGGTCTGGGAGAAATCCTCGTCCTTATGGAATTTTTGGAGGCAAAAGCCCTGCATGGGCCGCCGGCAAGTTGACTCCGAAAGGAGGCACTTTTCCCCAAGAAGCCAAACTCAAGAGCCCGCTTGGCAGATGTCATTTTGTAGGGCGCGTTTGGGCCTCCGATGGCAGCCAGGTTTGGCGGAGGGGGCAGCTTTGGTCTGGGAGGAATCCTCGTCCTTATGGAATTTTTGTAGCAAACGTCCGGGACGGGGCGCAGGCAAGTTGGTTTTGAAAGGAGTCACTTTTCCCCAAGAAGCCAAACTCAAGAGCCCACTTGGCAGATGTCATTTTGTAGGGCGCGTTTGGGCCTCCGATGGCAGCCAGGTTTGGAGGAGGGGGCAGCTTTGGTCTGGGAGAAATCCTTGTCCTTCTGGAATTTTTGTAGGCAAAAGCCCAGGACGGGCCGCAGGCAAGTTAGGCAAGTTGGCTCCGAAAGGAGGCACTTTTCCCCAAGAAGCCAAACTCCAGAACCCTCAATGCAGATGTCATTTTGTGGGGCGCGTTTGGGCCTCCGATGGCAGCCAGGTTTGGAGGAGGGGGCAGCTTTGGTCTGGGAGAAATCCTCGTCCTTATGGAATTTTTGGAGGCAAAAGCCCTGCATGGGCCGCCGGCAAGTTGACTCCGAAAGGAGGCACTTTTCCCCAAGAAGCCAAACTCAAGAGCCCGCTTGGCAGATGTCATTTTGTAGGGCGCGTTTGGGCCTCCGATGGCAGCCAGGTTTGGCGGAGGGGGCAGCTTTGGTCTGGGAGGAATCCTCGTCCTTATGGAATTTTTGTAGCAAACGTCCGGGACGGGGCGCAGGCAAGTTGGTTTTGAAAGGAGTCACTTTTCCCCAAGAAGCCAAACTCAAGAGCCCACTTGGCAGATGTCATTTTGTAGGGCACGTTTGGGCCTCCGATGGCAGCCAGGTTTGGAGGAGGGGGCAGCTTTGGTCTGGGAGAAATCCTCGTCCTTATGGAATTTTTGTAGGCAAAAGCCCTGCATGGGCCGCAGGCAAGTTGACTCCGAAAGGAGGCACATTTCCCCAGAAAGCCAAACTCAAGAGCCCACTTGGCAGATGTCATTTTGTAGGGCGCGTTTGGGCCTCCGATGGAAGCCAGGTTTGGAGGAGGGGGCAGCTTTGGTCTGGGAGAAATCCTCGTCCTTATGGAATTTTTGTCGGCAAAAGCCCAGGACGGGCCGCAGGCAAGTTAGGCAATTTGGCTCCGAAAAGAGGCACTTTTCCCCAAGAAGCCAAACTCAAGAGCCCACTTGGCAGATGTCATTTTGTAGGGCGCGTTTGGGCCTCCGATGGCAGCCAGGTTTGGAGGAGGGGGCAGCTTTGGTCTGGGAGGAATCCTCGTCCTTATGGAATTTTTGTAGCAAACGTCCGGGACGGGATGCAGGCAAGTTGGTTTTGAAAGGAGTCACTTTTCCCCAAGAAGCCAAACTCAAGAGCCCACTTGGCAGATGTCATTTTGTAGGGCGCGTTTGGGCCTCCGATGGCAGCCAGGTTTGGAGGAGGGAGCAGCTTTGGTCTGGGAGAAATCCTTGTCCTTCTGGAATTTTTGTAGGCAAAAGCCCAGGACGGGCCGCAGGCAAGTTAGGCAAGTTGGCTTTGAAAGGAGGCACTTTTCCCCAAGAAGCCAAACTCAAGAACCCACAATGCAGATGTCATTTTGTAGGGTGCGTTTGGGCCTCCGATGGCAGCCAGGTTTGGAGGAGGGGGCAGCTTTGGTCTGGGAGAAATCCTCGTCCTTCTGGAATTTTTGTACTCAAAAGCCCAGGACGGGCCGCAGGCAAGTTAGGCAAGTTGGCTGCGAAAGGAGGCACTTTTCCCCAAGAAGCCAAACTCAAGAACCCACAATGCAGATGTCATTTTGTAGGGCGCGTTTGGACCTCCGATGGCAGCCAGGTTTGGAGGAGGGGGCAGCTTTCTTCTCGGAGAAATCCTCGTCCTTATGGAATTTTTGGAGGCAAAAGCCCAGGACGGGACGCAGGCAAGTTGGCTTTGAAAGGAGGCACTTTCCCCCAAGAAGCCAAACTCAAGAGCCCACTTGGCAGATGTCATTTTGTAGGGCACGTTTGGGCCTCCGATGGCAGCCAGGTTTGGAGGAGGGGGCAGCTTTGGTCTGGGAGAAATCCTCGTCCTTATGGAATTTTTGTAGGCAAAAGCCCTGCATGGGCCGCCGGCAAGTTGACTCCGAAAGGAGGCACTTTTCCCCAAGAAGCCAAACTCAAGAGCCCACTTGGCAGATGTCATTTTGTAGGGCGCGTTTGGGCCTCCGATGGCAGCCAGGTTTGGAGGAGGGGGCAGCTTTGGTCTGGGAGAAATCCTCGTCCTTATGGAATTTTTGTAGGCAAAAGCCCAGAATGGGCCGCAGGCTAGTTAGGCAAGTTGGCTTTGAAAGGAGGCACTTTTCCGCAAGAAGCCAAACTCAAGAGCCCACTTGGCAGATGTCATTTTGTAGGGCGCGTTTGGGCCTCCGATGGCAGCCAGGTTTGGAGGAGGGGGCAGCTTTGGTCTGGGAGAAATCCTCGTCCTTCTGGAATTTTTGGAGGCAAAAGCCCAGGACGGGCCGCAGGCAAGTTGGCTTTGAAAGGAGGCACTTTCCCCCAAGAAGCCAAACTCAAGAGCCCACTTGGCAGATGTCATTTTGTAGGGCACGTTTGGGCCTCCGATGGCAGCCAGGTTTGGAGGAGGGGGCAGCTTTGGTCTGGGAGAAATCCTCGTCCTTATGGAATTTTTGTAGGCAAAAGCCCTGCATGAGTCGCAGGCAAGTTGACTCCGAAAGGAGGCACTTTTCCGCAAGAAGCCAAACTCAAGAGCCCACTTGGCAGATGTCATTTTGTAGGGCGCGTTTGGGCCTCCGATGGCAGCCAGGTTTGGAGGAGGGGGCAGCTTTGGTCTGGGAGGAATCCTCGTCCATATGAAATTTTTGTAGCAAAAGCCCGGGACGGGACGCAGGCAAGTTGGTTTTGAATGGAGTCACTTTTCCCCAAGAAGCCAAACTCAAGAGCCCACTTCGCAGGTGTCATTTTGTAGGGCGCGTTTGGGCCTCCGATGTCAGCCAGGTTTGGAGGAGGGGGCAGCTTTGGTCTGGGAGAAATCCTCGTCCTTATGGAATTTTTGTAGGCAAAAACCCCGCATGGGCGGCAGGCAAGTTAGGCATGTTGACTCCGAAAGGAGGCACTTTTCCCCAAGAAGCCAAACTCAAGAACACTCAATGCAGATGTCATTTTGTGGGGCGCGTTTGGGCCTCCGATGGCAGCCAGGTTTGGAGGAGGGGGCAGCTTTGGTCTGGGAGAAATCCTCGTCCTTATGGAATTTTTGTAGGCAAAAGCCCAGAATGGGCTGCAGGCAAGGTAGGCAAGTTGCTTTGAAAGGAGGCACTTTTCCGCAAGAAGCCAAACTCAAGAGCCCACTTGGCAGATGTCATTTTGAAGGGCGCGTTTGGGCCTCCGATGGCAGCCAGGTTTGGAGGAGGGGGCAGCTTTGGTCTGGGAGAAATCCTCGTCCTTATGGAATTTTTGTAGGCAAAAGCCCAGGACGGGCCGCAGGCAAGTTGGCTTTGAAAGGAGGCACTTCCACCCAAGAAACCAAACTCAAGAGCCCACATGGCAGATGTCATTTTGTAGGGCACGTTTGGGCCTCCGATGGCAGCCAGGTTTGGAGGAGGGGGCAGCTTTGGTCTGGGAGGAATCCTCGTCCTTATGGAATTTTTGTAGCAAAAGCCCGGGACGGGACACAGGCAAGTTGGTTTTGAAAGGAGTCACTTTTCCCCAAGAAGCCAAACTCAAGAGCCCACTTGGCAGGTGTCATTTTGTAGGGCACGTTTGGGCCTCCGATGGCAGCCAGGTTTGGAGGAGGGGGCAGCTTTGGTCTGGGAGAAATCCTCGTCCTTATGGAATTTTTGGAGGCAAAAGCCCAGGACAGGCCGCAGGCAAGTTAGGCAAGTTGGCTCCGAAAGGAGGCACTTTTCCCCAAGAAGCCAAACTCCAGAACCCTCAATGCAGATGTCATTTTGTGGGGCGCGTTTGGGCCTCCGATGGCAGCCAGGTTTGGAGGAGGGGGCAGCTTTGGTCTGGGAGAAATCCTCGTCCTTATGGAATTTTTGGAGGCAAAAGCCCTGCATGGGCCGCCGGCAAGTTGACTCCGAAAGGAGGCACTTTTCCCCAAGAAGCCAAACTCAAGAGCCCGCTTGGCAGATGTCATTTTGTAGGGCGCGTTTGGGCCTCCGATGGCAGCCAGGTTTGGCGGAGGGGGCAGCTTTGGTCTGGGAGGAATCCTCGTCCTTATGGAATTTTTGTAGCAAACGTCCGGGACGGGGCGCAGGCAAGTTGGTTTTGAAAGGAGTCACTTTTCCCCAAGAAGCCAAACTCAAGAGCCCACTTGGCAGATGTCATTTTGTAGGGCGCGTTTGGGCCTCCGATGGCAGCCAGGTTTGGAGGAGGGGGCAGCTTTGGTCTGGGAGAAATCCTTGTCCTTCTGGAATTTTTGTAGGCAAAAGCCCAGGACGGGCCGCAGGCAAGTTAGGCAAGTTGGCTTTGAAAGGAGGCACTTTTCCCCAAGAAGCCAAACTCAAGAGCCCACTTGGCAGATGTCATTTTGTAGGGCGCGTTTGGGCCTCCGATGGCAGCCAGGTTTGGAGGAGGGGGCAGCTTTGGTCTGGGAGAAATCCTCGTCCTTATGGAATTTTTGTACTCAAAAGCCCAGGACGGGCCGCAGGCAAGTTAGGCAAGTTGGCTCCGAAAGGAGGCACTTTTCCCCAAGAAGCCAAACTCAAGAACCCACAATGCAGATGTCATTTTGTAGGGCGCGTTTGGGCCTCCGATGGCAGCCAGGTTTGGAGGAGGGGGCAGCTTTGGTCTGTGAGAAATCCTCGTTCTTATGGAATTTTTGTAGGCAAAAGCCCAGGACGGGACGCAGGCAAGTTGGCTTTGAAAGGAGGCACTTTCCCCCAAGAAGCCAAACTCAAGAGCCCACTTGGCAGATGTCATTTTGTAGGGCGCGTTTGGGCCTCCGATGGCAGCCAGGTTTGGAGGAGGGGGCAGCTTTGTTCTGGGAGAAATCCTCGTCCTTATGGAATTTTTGTAGGTAAAAGCCCAGAATGGGCCGCAGGCTAGTTAGGCAAGTTGGCTTTGAAAGGAGGCACTTTTCCGCAAGAAGCCAAATTCAGGAGCCCACTTGGCAGATGTCATTTTGTAGGGCGCGTTTGGGCCTCCGATGGCAGCCAGGTTTGGAGGAGGGGGCAGCTTTGGTCTGGGAGAAATCCTCGTCCTTATGGAATTTTTGTACTCAAAAGCCCAGGACGGGCCGCAGGCAAGTTAGGCAAGTTGGCTGCGAAAGGAGGCACTTTTCCCCAAGAAGCCAAACTCAAGAACCCACAATGCAGATGTCATTTTGTAGGGCGCGTTTGGACCTCCGATGGCAGCCAGGTTTGGAGGAGGGGGCAGCTTTCTTCTCGGAGAAATCCTCGTCCTTATGGAATTTTTGGAGGCAAAAGCCCAGGACGGGACGCAGGCAAGTTGGCTTTGAAAGGAGGCACTTTCCCCCAAGAAGCCAAACTCAAGAGCCCACTTGGCAGATGTCATTTTGTAGGGCACGTTTGGGCCTCCGATGGCAGCCAGGTTTGGAGGAGGGGGCAGCTTTGGTCTGGGAGAAATCCTCGTCCTTATGGAATTTTTGTAGGCAAAAGCCCTGCATGGGCCGCCGGCAAGTTGACTCCGAAAGGAGGCACTTTTCCCCAAGAAGCCAAACTCAAGAGCCCACTTGGCAGATGTCATTTTGTAGGGCGCGTTTGGGCCTCCGATGGCAGCCAGGTTTGGAGGAGGGGGCAGCTTTGGTCTGGGAGAAATCCTCGTCCTTATGGAATTTTTGTAGGCAAAAGCCCAGAATGGGCCGCAGGCTAGTTAGGCAAGTTGGCTTTGAAAGGAGGCACTTTTCCGCAAGAAGCCAAACTCAAGAGCCCACTTGGCAGATGTCATTTTGTAGGGCGCGTTTGGGCCTCCGATGGCAGCCAGGTTTGGAGGAGGGGGCAGCTTTGGTCTGGGAGAAATCCTCGTCCTTCTGGAATTTTTGGAGGCAAAAGCCCAGGACGGGCCGCAGGCAAGTTGGCTTTGAAAGGAGGCACTTTCCCCCAAGAAGCCAAACTCAAGAGCCCACTTGGCAGATGTCATTTTGTAGGGCACGTTTGGGCCTCCGATGGCAGCCAGGTTTGGAGGAGGGGGCAGCTTTGGTCTGGGAGAAATCCTCGTCCTTATGGAATTTTTGTAGGCAAAAGCCCTGCATGAGTCGCAGGCAAGTTGACTCCGAAAGGAGGCACTTTTCCGCAAGAAGCCAAACTCAAGAGCCCACTTGGCAGATGTCATTTTGTAGGGCGCGTTTGGGCCTCCGATGGCAGCCAGGTTTGGAGGAGGGGGCAGCTTTGGTCTGGGAGGAATCCTCGTCCATATGAAATTTTTGTAGCAAAAGCCCGGGACGGGACGCAGGCAAGTTGGTTTTGAATGGAGTCACTTTTCCCCAAGAAGCCAAACTCAAGAGCCCACTTCGCAGGTGTCATTTTGTAGGGCGCGTTTGGGCCTCCGATGTCAGCCAGGTTTGGAGGAGGGGGCAGCTTTGGTCTGGGAGAAATCCTCGTCCTTATGGAATTTTTGTAGGCAAAAACCCCGCATGGGCGGCAGGCAAGTTAGGCATGTTGACTCCGAAAGGAGGCACTTTTCCCCAAGAAGCCAAACTCAAGAACACTCAATGCAGATGTCATTTTGTGGGGCGCGTTTGGGCCTCCGATGGCAGCCAGGTTTGGAGGAGGGGGCAGCTTTGGTCTGGGAGAAATCCTCGTCCTTATGGAATTTTTGTAGGCAAAAGCCCAGAATGGGCTGCAGGCAAGGTAGGCAAGTTGCTTTGAAAGGAGGCACTTTTCCGCAAGAAGCCAAACTCAAGAGCCCACTTGGCAGATGTCATTTTGAAGGGCGCGTTTGGGCCTCCGATGGCAGCCAGGTTTGGAGGAGGGGGCAGCTTTGGTCTGGGAGAAATCCTCGTCCTTATGGAATTTTTGTAGGCAAAAGCCCAGGACGGGCCGCAGGCAAGTTGGCTTTGAAAGGAGGCACTTCCACCCAAGAAACCAAACTCAAGAGCCCACATGGCAGATGTCATTTTGTAGGGCACGTTTGGGCCTCCGATGGCAGCCAGGTTTGGAGGAGGGGGCAGCTTTGGTCTGGGAGGAATCCTCGTCCTTATGGAATTTTTGTAGCAAAAGCCCGGGACGGGACACAGGCAAGTTGGTTTTGAAAGGAGTCACTTTTCCCCAAGAAGCCAAACTCAAGAGCCCACTTGGCAGGTGTCATTTTGTAGGGCACGTTTGGGCCTCCGATGGCAGCCAGGTTTGGAGGAGGGGGCAGCTTTGGTCTGGGAGAAATCCTCGTCCTTATGGAATTTTTGGAGGCAAAAGCCCAGGACAGGCCGCAGGCAAGTTAGGCAAGTTGGCTCCGAAAGGAGGCACTTTTCCCCAAGAAGCCAAACTCCAGAACCCTCAATGCAGATGTCATTTTGTGGGGCGCGTTTGGGCCTCCGATGGCAGCCAGGTTTGGAGGAGGGGGCAGCTTTGGTCTGGGAGAAATCCTCGTCCTTATGGAATTTTTGGAGGCAAAAGCCCTGCATGGGCCGCCGGCAAGTTGACTCCGAAAGGAGGCACTTTTCCCCAAGAAGCCAAACTCAAGAGCCCGCTTGGCAGATGTCATTTTGTAGGGCGCGTTTGGGCCTCCGATGGCAGCCAGGTTTGGCGGAGGGGGCAGCTTTGGTCTGGGAGGAATCCTCGTCCTTATGGAATTTTTGTAGCAAACGTCCGGGACGGGGCGCAGGCAAGTTGGTTTTGAAAGGAGTCACTTTTCCCCAAGAAGCCAAACTCAAGAGCCCACTTGGCAGATGTCATTTTGTAGGGCGCGTTTGGGCCTCCGATGGCAGCCAGGTTTGGAGGAGGGGGCAGCTTTGGTCTGGGAGAAATCCTTGTCCTTCTGGAATTTTTGTAGGCAAAAGCCCAGGACGGGCCGCAGGCAAGTTAGGCAAGTTGGCTTTGAAAGGAGGCACTTTTCCCCAAGAAGCCAAACTCAAGAGCCCACTTGGCAGATGTCATTTTGTAGGGCGCGTTTGGGCCTCCGATGGCAGCCAGGTTTGGAGGAGGGGGCAGCTTTGGTCTGGGAGAAATCCTCGTCCTTATGGAATTTTTGTACTCAAAAGCCCAGGACGGGCCGCAGGCAAGTTAGGCAAGTTGGCTCCGAAAGGAGGCACTTTTCCCCAAGAAGCCAAACTCAAGAACCCACAATGCAGATGTCATTTTGTAGGGCGCGTTTGGGCCTCCGATGGCAGCCAGGTTTGGAGGAGGGGGCAGCTTTGGTCTGTGAGAAATCCTCGTTCTTATGGAATTTTTGTAGGCAAAAGCCCAGGACGGGACGCAGGCAAGTTGGCTTTGAAAGGAGGCACTTTCCCCCAAGAAGCCAAACTCAAGAGCCCACTTGGCAGATGTCATTTTGTAGGGCGCGTTTGGGCCTCCGATGGCAGCCAGGTTTGGAGGAGGGGGCAGCTTTGTTCTGGGAGAAATCCTCGTCCTTATGGAATTTTTGTAGGTAAAAGCCCAGAATGGGCCGCAGGCTAGTTAGGCAAGTTGGCTTTGAAAGGAGGCACTTTTCCGCAAGAAGCCAAACTCAGGAGCCCACTTGGCAGATGTCATTTTGTAGGGCGCGTTTGGGCCTCCGATGGCAGCCAGGTTTGGAGGAGGGGGCAGCTTTGGTCTGGGAGAAATCCTCGTCCTTATGGAATTTTTGGAGGCAAAAGCCCAGGACGGGCCGCAGGCAAGTTGGCTTTGAAAGGAGGCACTTCCACCCAAGAAGCCAAACTCAAGAGCCCACTTGGCAGATG
Source organism: Cinclus cinclus (assembly GCF_963662255.1). Taxonomy (NCBI): domain Eukaryota; kingdom Metazoa; phylum Chordata; class Aves; order Passeriformes; family Cinclidae; genus Cinclus; species Cinclus cinclus. The sequence goes on along the minus strand of NW_026912157.1, from coordinate 394,611 downwards.
TCATTTTGTAGGGCACGTTTGGGCCTCCGATGGCAGCCAGGTTTGGAGGAGGGGGCAGCTTTGGTCTGGGAGAAATCCTCGTCCTTATGGAATTTTTGTAGTCTAAAACCCAGCACGGGCTGCAGGCAAGTTGGCTTTGAAAGGAGGCACTTCCACCCAAGAAGCCAAACTCAAGAGCCCACTTGGCAGATGTCATTTTGTAGGGCACGTTTGGGCCTCCGATGGCAGCCAGGTTTGGAGGAGGGGGCAGCTTTGGTCTGGGAGGAATCCTCGTCCTTATGGAATTTTTGTAGCAAAAGCCTGGGACGGGACACAGGCAAGTTGGTTTTGAAAGGAGTCACATTTCCCCAAGAAGCCAAACTCAAGAGCCCACTTGACAGGTGTCATTTTGTAGGGCACGTTTGGGCCTCCGATGGCAGCCAGGTTTGGAGGAGGGGACAGCTTTGGCCTGGGAGAAATCCTCGTCCTTCTGGAATTTTTGGAGGCAAAAGCCCAGGACGGGCCGCAGGCAAGTTAGGCAAGTTGGCTTTGAAAGGAGGCACTTTTCCCCAAGAAGCCAAACTCAAGAACCCTCAATGCAGATGTCATTTTGTGGGGCGCGTTTGGGCCTCCGATGGCAGCCAGGTTTGGAGGAGGGGGCAGCTTTGGTCTGGGAGAAATCCTCGTCCTTATGGAATTTTTGTAGTCTAAAGCCCAGCACGGGCCGCAGGCTAGTTAGGCAAGTTGGCTTTGAAAGGAGGCACTTTTCCGCAAGAAGCCAAACTCAAGAGCCCACTTGGCAGATGTCATTTTGTAGGGCGCGTTTGGGCCTCCGATGGCAGCCAGGTTTGGAGGAGGGGGCAGCTTTGGTCTGGGAGAAATCCTCGTCCTTATGGAATTTTTGTAGTCTAAAGCCCAGCACGGGCCGCAGGCTAGTTAGGCAAGTTGGCTTTGAAAGGAGGCACTTTTCCGCAAGAAGCCAAACTCAAGAGCCCACTTGGCAGATGTCATTTTGTAGGGCACGTTTGGGCCTCCGATGGCAGCCAGGTTTGGAGGAGGGGGCAGCTTTGGTCTGGGAGGAATCCTCGTCCTTATGGAATTTTTGTAGCAAAAGCCTGGGACGGGACACAGGCAAGTTGGTTTTGAAAGGAGTCACATTTCCCCAAGAAGCCAAACTCAAGAGCCCACTTGACAGGTGTCATTTTGTAGGGCACGTTTGGGCCTCCGATGGCAGCCAGGTTTGGAGGAGGGGGCAGCTTTGGTCTGGGAGAAATCCTCGTCCTTATGGAATTTTTGTAGGCAAAAGCCCTGCATGGGCCGCAGGCAAGTTGACTCCGAAAGGAGGCACTTTTCCCCAGGAAGCCAAACTCAAGAACCCTCAATGCAGGTGTCATTTTGTGGGGCGCGTTTGGGCCTCCGATGGCAGCCAGGTTTGGAGGAGGGGGCAGCTTTGGTCTGGGAGAAATCCTCGTCCTTCTGGAATTTTTGTAGGCAAATCCCAGGACGGGCCGCAGGCAAGTTGGCTTTGAAAGGAGGTACTTCCACCCAAGAAGCCAAACTCAAGAGCCCACTTGGCAGATGTCATTTTGTAGGGCACGTTTGGGCCTCCGATGGCAGCCAGGTTTGGAGGAGGGGGCAGCTTTGGTCTGGGAGAAATCCTCGTCCTTATGGAATTTTTGTAGTCTAAAACCCAGCACGGGCTGCAGGCAAGTTGGCTTTGAAAGGAGGCACTTCCACCCAAGAAGCCAAACTCAAGAGCCCACTTGGCAGATGTCATTTTGTAGGGCACGTTTGGGCCTCCGATGGCAGCCAGGTTTGGAGGAGGGGGCAGCTTTGGTCTGGGAGGAATCCTCGTCCTTATGGAATTTTTGTAGCAAAAGCCTGGGACGGGACACAGGCAAGTTGGTTTTGAAAGGAGTCACATTTCCCCAAGAAGCCAAACTCAAGAGCCCACTTGACAGGTGTCATTTTGTAGGGCACGTTTGGGCCTCCGATGGCAGCCAGGTTTGGAGGAGGGGGCAGCTTTGGTCTGGGAGAAATCCTCGTCCTTCTGGAATTTTTGTAGGCAAAAGCCCAGGACGGGCCGCAGGAAAGTTAGGCAAGTTGGCTTTGAAAGGAGGCACTTTTCCCCAACAAGCCAAACTCAAGAACCCTCAATGCAGATGTCATTTTGTGGGGCGCGTTTGGGCCTCCGATGGCAGCCAGGTTTGGAGGAGGGGGCAGCTTTGGTCTGGGAGAAATCCTCGTCCTTATGGAATTTTTGTAGTCTAAAGCCCAGCACGGGCCGCAGGCTAGTTAGGCAAGTTGGCTTTGAAAGGAGGCACTTTTCCGCAAGAAGCCAAACTCAAGAGCCCACTTGGCAGATGTCATTTTGTAGGGCGCGTTTGGGCCTCCGATGGCAGCCAGGTTTGGAGGAGGGGGCAGCTTTGGTCTGGGAGAAATCCTCGTCCTTATGGAATTTTTGTAGGCAAAAGCCCAGGACGGGACGCAGGCAAGTTGGCTTTGAAAGGAGGCACTTCCACCCAAGAAGCCAAACTCAAGAGCCCACTTGGCAGGTGTCATTTTGTAGGGCACGTTTGGGCCTCCGATGGCAGCCAGATTTGGAGGAGGGGGCAGCTTTGGTCTGGGAGAAATCCTCGTCCTTATGGAATTTTTGTAGGCAAAAGCCCTGCATGGGCCGCCGGCAAGTTGACTCCGAAAGGAGGCACTTTTCCCCAGGAAGCCAAACTCAAGAACCCTCAATGCAGGTGTCATTTTGTGGGGCGCGTTTGGGCCTCCGATGGCAGCCAGGTTTGGAGGAGGGGGCAGCTTTGGTCTGGGAGAAATCCTCGTCCTTATGGAATTTTTGTAGGCAAATCCCAGGACGGGCCGCAGGCAAGTTGGCTTTGAAAGGAGGCACTTTCCCCCAAGAAGCCAAACTCAAGAGCCCACTAGGCAGATGTCATTTTGTAGGGCACGTTTGGGCCTCCGATGGCAGCCAGGTTTGGAGGAGGGGGCAGCTTTGGTCTGGGAGAAATCCTCGTCCTTATGGAATTTTTGTAGTCTAAAACCCAGCGCGGGCTGCAGGCAAGTTGGCTTTGAAAGGAGGCACTTCCACCCAAGAAGCCAAACTCAAGAGCCCACTTGGCAGATGTCATTTTGTAGGGCACGTTTGGGCCTCCGATGGCAGCCAGGTTTGGAGGAGGGGGCAGCTTTGGTCTGGGAGGAATCCTCGTCCTTCTGGAATTTTTGTAGGCAAAAGCCCTGCATGGGCCGCTGGCAAGTTGACTCCGAAAGGAGGCACTTTTCCCCAGGAAGCCAAAATCAAGAGCCCTCAATGCAGGTGTCATTTTGTAGGGCGCGTTTGGTCCTCCGATGGCAGCCAGGTTTGGAGGAGGGGGCAGCTTTGGTCTGGGAGAAATCCTCGTCCTTATGGAATTTTTGTAGTCTAAAGCCCAGCACGGGCCGCAGGCTAGTTAGGCAAGTTGGCTTTGAAAGGAGGCACTTTTCCCCAAGAAGCCAAACTCAAGAGCCCACTTGGCAGATGTCATTTTGTAGGGCGCGTTTGGGCCTCCGATGGCAGCCAGGTTTGGAGGAGGGGGCAGCTTTGGTCTGGGAGGAATCCTCGTCCTTATGGAATTTTTGTAGGCAACAGCCCAGGACGGGCCGCAGGCAAGTTGGCTTTGAAAGGAGGTACTTCCACCCAAGAAGCCAAACTCAAGAGCCCACTTGGCAGGTGTCATTTTGTAGGGCGCGTTTGGGCCTCCGATGACAGCCAGGTTTGGAGGAGGGGGCTGCTTTGGTCTGGGAGAAATCCTCGTCCTTATGGAATTTTTGTAGGCAAAAGCCCTGCATGGGCCGCAGGCAAGTTGAGTCCGAAAGGAGGCACTTTTCCCCAGAAAGCCAAACTCAAGAGCCCACTTGGCAGATGTCATTTTGTAGGGCGCGTTTGGGCCTCCGATGGCAGCCAGGTTTGGAGGAGGGGGCAGCTTTGGTCTGGGAGGAATCCTCGTCCTTATGGAATTTTTTTAGCAAAAGCCCGGGACGGGACGCAGGCAAGTTGGTTTTGAAAGGAGTCACTTTACCCCAAGAAGCCAAACTCAAGAGCCCACTTGGCAGGTGTCATTTTGTAGGGCGCGTTTGGGCCTCCGATGTCAGCCAGGTTTGGAGGAGGGGGCAGCTTTGGTCTGGGAGAAATCCTCGTCCTTATGGAATTTTTGTAGGCAAAAACCCCGCATGGGCCGCAGGCAAGTTAGGCAAGTTGGCTTTGAAAGGAGGCACTTTTCCCCAAGAAGCCAAACTCAAGAGCCCACTTGGCAGGTGTCATTTTGTAGGGCGCGTTTGGGCCTCCGATGGCAGCCAGGTTTGGAGGAGGGGGCAGCTTTGGTCTGGGAGAAATCCTCGTCCTTCTGGAATTTTTGTAGCAAAAGCCCAGGACGGGCCGCAGGCAAGTTAGGCAAGTTGGCTCCGAAAGGAGGCACTTTTCCCCAAGAAGCCAAACTCAAGAACCCTCAATGCAGATGTCATTTTGTGGGGCGCGTTTGGGCCTCCGATGGCAGCCAGGTTTGGAGGAGGGGGCAGCTTTGGTCTGGGAGAAATCCTCGTCCTTATGGAATTTTTGTAGTCTAAAGCCCAGCACGGGCTGCAGGCAAGTTGGCTTTGAAAGGAGGCACTTTCCCCCAAGAAGCCAAACTCAGGAGCCCACTTGGCAGATGTAATTTTGTAGGGCGCGTTTGGGCCTCCGATGGCAGCCAGGTTTGGAGGAGGGGGCAGCTTTGGTCTGGGAGAAATCCTCGTCCTTATGGAATTTTTGTAGGCAAAAGCCCAGCACGGGCCGCAGGCAAGTTGTCTTTGAAAGGAGATACTTCCACCCAAGAAGCCAAACTCAAGAGCCCACTTGGCAGATGTCATTTTGTAGGGCGCGTTTGGGCCTCCGATGGCAGCCAGGTTTGGAGGAGGGGGCAGCTTTGGTCTGGGAGAAATCCTCGTCCTTATGGAATTTTTGTAGGCAAAAGCCCAGGACGGGCCGCAGGCAAGTTGGCTTTGAAAGGAGGCACTTCCACCCAAGAAGCCAAACTCAAGAGCCCACTTGGCAGATGTCATTTTGTAGGGCACGTTTGGGCCTCCGATGGCAGCCAGGTTTGGAGGAGGGGGCAGCTTTGGTCTGGGAGAAATCCTCGTCCTTCTGGAATTTTTGTAGGCAAAAGCCCTGCATGGGCCGCCGGCAAGTTGACTCCGAAAGGAGGCACTTTTCCCCAAGAAGCCAAACTCAAGAGCCCACTTGGCAGATGTCATTTTATAGGGCGCGTTTGGGCCTCCGATGGCAGCCAGGTTTGGAGGAGGGGGCAGCTTTGGTCTGGGAGAAATCCTTGTACTTATGGAATTTTTGTAGGCAAAAGCCCAGGACGGGCCGCAGGCAAGTTAGGCATGTTGGTTTTGAAAGGAGGCACTTTTCCCCAAGAAGCCAAACTCAAGAACCCGCAATGCAGATGTCCTTTTGTAGGGCGCGTTTGGGCCTCTGATGGCAGCCAGGTTTGGAGGAGGGGGCAGCTTTGGTCTGGGAGAAATCCTCGTCCTTATGGAATTTTTGTACTCAAAAGCCCAGGACGGGCCGCAGGCAAGTTAGGCATTTTGGCTCCGAAAGGAAGCACTTTTCCCCAAGAAGCCAAACTCAAGAGCCCACTTGGCAGATGTCATTTTGTAGGGCGCGTTTGGGCCTCCGATGGCAGCCAGGTTTGGAGGAGGGGGCAGCTTTGGTCTGGGAGAAATCCCCGTCCTTATGGAATTTTTGTCGGCAAAAGCCCTGCATGGGCCGCAGGCAAGTTGACTCCGAAAGGAGGCACTTTTCCCCAGGAAGCCAAACTCAAGAGCCCACTTGGCAGATGTCATTTTGTAGGGCGCGTTCGGGCCTCGATGGCAGCCAGGTTTGGAGGAGGGGACAGCTTTGGTCTGGGAGAAATCCTCGTCCTTCTGGAATTTTTGGAGGCAAAAGCCCACGAAGGGCCGCAGGCAAGTTAGGCAAGTTGGCTCCGAAAGGAGGCACTTTTCCCCAAGAAGCCAAACTCAAGAACCCTCAATGCAGATGTCATTTTGTGGGGCGCGTTTGGGCCTCCGATGGCAGCCAGGTTTGGAGGAGGGGGCAGCTTTGGTCTGGGAGAAATCCTCGTCCTTATGGAATTTTTGTAGTCTAAAGCCCAGCACGGGCTGCAGGCAAGTTGGCTCCGAAAGGAGGCACTTTCCCCCAAGAAGCCAAACTCAGGAGCCCACTTGGCAGATGTCATTTTGTAGGGCGCGTTTGGGCCACCGATGGCAGCTAGGTTTGGAGGAGGGGGCAGCTTTGGTCTGGGAGGAATCCTCGTCCGTATGGAATTTTTGTAGGCAAAAGCCCAGAATGGGCTGCAGGCTAGTTAGGCAAGTTGGCTTTGAAAGGAGGCACTTTTCCGCAAGAAGCCAATCTCAAGAGCCCACTTGGCAGATGTCATTTTGTAGGGCGCGTTTGGGCCTCCGATGGCAGCCAGGTTTGGAGGAGGGGGCAGCTTTGGTCTGGGAGAAATCCTCGTCCTTATGGAATTTTTGTAGGCAAAAGCCCAGGACGGGCCGCAGGCAAGTTGGCTTTGAAAGGAGGCACTTCCACCCAAGAAGCCAAACTCAAGAGCCCACTTGGCAGGTGTCATTTTGTAGGGCACGTTTGGGCCTCCGATGGCAGCCAGGTTTGGAGGAGGGGGCAGCTTTGGTCTGGGAGAAATCCTCGTCCTTCTGGAATTTTTGTAGGCAAAAGCCCAGGACGTGCCGCAGGCAAGTTGACTCCGAAAGGAGGCACTTTTCCCCAGGAAGCCAAACTCAAGAACCCTCAATGCAGGTGTCATTTTGTGGGGCGCGTTTGGGCCTCCGATGGCAGCCAGGTTTGGAGGAGGGGGCAGCTTTGGTCTGGGAGAAATCCTCGTCCTTCTGGAATTTTTGGAGGCAAAAGCCCAGGACGGGCCGCCGGCAAGTTAGGCAAGTTGGCTCCGAAAGGAGGCACTTTTCCCCAAGAAGCCAAACTCAAGAGCCCACTTGGCAGATGTCATTTTGTGGGGCGCGTTTGGGCCTCTGATGGCAGCCAGGTTTGGAGGAGGGGGCAGCTTTGGTCTGGGAGAAATCCTCGTCCTTATGGAATTTTTGTAGTCTAAAGCCCAGCACGGGCCGCAGGCTAGTTAGGCAAGTTGGCTTTGAAAGGAGGCACTTTTCCGCAAGAAGCCAATCTCAAGAGCCCACTTGGCAGATGTCATTTTGTAGGGCGCGTTTGGGCCTCCGATGGCAGCCAGGTTTGGAGGAGGGGGCAGCTGTGGTCTGGGAGAAATCCTCGTCCTTATGGAATTTTTGTAGGCAAAAGCCCAGGACCGGCCGCAGGCAAGTTGGCTTTGAAAGGAGGCACTTCCACCCAAGAAGCCAAACTCAAGAGCCCACTTGGCAGGTGTCATTTTGTAGGGCACGTTTGGGCCTCCGATGGCAGCCAGGTTTGGAGGCTGGGGCAGCTTTGGTCTGGGAGAAATCCTCGTCCTTCTGGAATTTTTGTAGGCAAAAGCCCTGCATGTGCCGCAGGATAGTTGACTCCGAAAGGAGGCACTTTTCCCCAGGAAGCCAAACTCAAGAACCCTCAATGCAGGTGTCATTTTGTGGGGCGCGTTTGGGCCTCCGATGGCAGCCAGGTTTGGAGGAGGGGGCAGCTTTGGTCTGGGAGAAATCCTCGTCCTTCTGGAATTTTTGGATGCAAAAGCCCAGGACGGGCCGCAGGCAAGTTAGGCAAGTTGGCTCCGAAAGGAGGCACTTTTCCCCAAGAAGCCAAACTCAAGAGCCCACTTGGCAGATGTCATTTTGTGGGGCGCATTTGGGCCTCTGATGGCAGGCAGGTTTGGAGGAGGGGGCAGCTTTGGTCTGGGAGAAATCCTCGTCCTTATGGAATTTTTGTAGTCTAAAGCCCAGAACGGACCGCAGGCTAGTTAGGCAAGTTGGCTTTGAAAGGAGGCACTTTCCCCCAAGAAGCCAAACTCAAGAGCCCACTTGGCAGATGTCATTTTGTAGGGCGCGTTTGGGCCTCCAATGGCAGCCATGTTTGGAGGAGGGGGCAGCTTTGGTCTGGGAGAAATCCTCGTCCTTATGGAATTTTTGTAGGCACAAGCCCAGGACGTGCCGCAGGCAAGTTGGCTTTGAAAGGAGGCACTTCCACCCAAGAAGCCAAACTCAAGAGCCCACTTGGCAGGTGTCATTTTGTAGGGCACGTTTGGGCCTCCGATGGCAGCCAGGTTTGGAGGAGGGGGCAGCTTTGGTCTGGGAGAAATCCTCGTCCTTATGGAATTTTTGTAGGCAAAAGCCCAGGACGGGCCGCAGGCAAGTTGGCTTTGAAAGGAGGCACTTCCACCCAAGAAGCCAAATTCAAGAGCCCACTTGGCAGATGTCATTTTGTAGGGCACGTTTGGGCCTCCGATGGCAGCCAGGTTTGGAGGATGGGGCAGCTTTGGTCTGGGAGAAATCCTCGTCCTTGTGGAATTTTTGTAGCAAAAGCCCGGGACGGGACACAGGCACGTTGGTTTTGAAAGGAGTCACTTTTCCCCAAGAAGCCAAACTCAAGAGCCCACTTGGCAGGTGTCATTTTGTAGGGCGCGTTTGGGCCTCTGATGGCAGCCAGGTTTGGAGGAGGGGGCAGCTTTGGCCTGGAAGAAATCCTCGTCCTTATGGAATTTTTGGAGGCAAAAGCCCAGGACGGGCCGCAGGCAAGTTAGGCAAGTTGGCCCCGAAAGGAGGCACTTTTCCCCAAGAAGCCAAACTGAAGAACCCTCAATGCGGATGTCATTTTGTGGGGCGCGTTTGGGCCTCCGATGGCAGCCAGGTTTGGAGGAGGGGGCAGCTTTGGTCTGGGAGAAATCCTCGTCCTTATGGAATTTTTGTAGCAAAAGCCCGGGACGGGACACAGGCAAGTTGGTTTTGAAAGGAGTCACTTTTTCCCAAGAAGCCAAACTCAAGAGCCCACTTGGCAGGTGTCATTTTGTAGGGCACGTTTGGGCCTCCGATGGCAGCCAGGTTTGGAGGAGGGGGCAGCTTTGGCCTGGGAGAAATCCTCGTCCTTCTGGAATTTTTGGAGGCAAAAGCCCAGGATGGGCCGCAGGCAAGTTAGGCAAGTTGGCTTTGAAAGGAGGCACTTTTCCCCAAGAAGCCAAACTCAAGAGCCCACTTGGCAGATGTCATTTTGTAGGGCGCGTTTGGGCCTCCGATGGCAGCCAGGTTTGGAGGAGGGGGCAGCTTTGGTCTGGGAGAAATCCTCGTCCTTATGGAATTTTTGTAGGCAAAAGCCCAGGACGGGCCGCAGGCAAGTTAGGCAAGTTGGCTCCGAAAGGAGGCACTTTTCCCCAAGAAGCCAAACTCAAGAACCCACAATGCAGATGTCATTTTCTAGGGCGCGTTTGGGCCTCCGATGGCAGCCAGGTTTGGAGGAGGGGGCAGCTTTGGTCTGGGGGAAATCCTCGTTCTTATGGAATTTTTGTAGGCAAAAGCCCAGGACGGGACGCAGGCAAGTTGGCTTTGATAGGAGGCACTTTCCCCCAAGAAGCCAAACTCAAGAGCCCACTTGGCAGATGTCATTTTGTAGGGCGCGTTTGGGCCTCCGATGGCAGCCAGGTTTGGAGGAGGGGGCAGCTTTGGTCTGGGAGAAATCCTCGTCCTTCTGGAATTTTTGTAGGCAAAAGCCCAGGACGGGCCGCAGGCAAGTTGGCTTTGAAAGGAGGCACTTCCACCCAAGAAGCCAAACTGAAGAGCCCACTTGGCAGATGTCATTTTGTAGGGCACGTTTGGGCCTCCGATGGCAGCCAGGTTTGGAGGAGGGGGCAGCTTTGGTCTGGGAGAAATCCTCGTCCTTATGGAATTTTTGTAGTCTAAAACCCAGCACGGGCCGCAGGCAAGTTGGCTTTGAAAGGAGGCACTTTCCCCCAAGAAGCCAAACTCAGGAGCCCACTTGGCAGATGTCATTTTGTCGGGCGCGTTTGGGCCACCGATGGCAGCTAGGTTTGGAGGAGGGGGCAGCTTTGGTCTGGGAGAAATCCTCGTCCTTATGGAATTTTTGTAGGCAAAAGCCCAGAATGGGCTGCAGGCTAGTTAGGCAAGTTGGCTTTGAAAGGAGGCACTTTTCCGCAAGAAGCCAAACTCAAGAGCCCACTTGGCAGATGTCATTTTGTAGGGCGTGTTTGGGCCTCTGATGGCAGCCAGGTTTGGAGGAGGGGGCAGCTTTGGTCTGGGAGAAATCCTCGTCCTTATGGAATTTTTGTAGGCAAAAGCCCAGGACGGGCCGCAGGCAAGTTGGCTTTGAAAGGAGTCACTTTACCCCAAGAAGCCAAACTCAAGAGCCCACTTGGCAGATGTCATTTTGTAGGGCACGTTTGGGCCTCCGATGGCAGCCAGGTTTGGAGGAGGGTGCAGCTTTGGTCTGGGAGGAATCCTCGTTCTTATGGAATTTTTGTAGCTAAAGCCCGGGACGGGACACAGGCAAGTTGGTTTTGAAAGGAGTCACATTTCCCCAAGAAGCCAAACTCAAGAGCCCACTTGACAGGTGTCATTTTGTAGGGCACGTTTGGGCCTCCGATGGCAGCCAGGTTTGGAGGAGGGGGCAGCTTTGGCCTGGGAGAAATCCTCGTCTTTCTGGAATTTTTGGAGGCAAAAGCCCAGGACGGGCCGCAGGCAAGTTAGGCAAGTTGGCTTTGAAAGGAGGCACTTTTCCCCAAGAAGCCAAACTCAAGAACCCTCAATGCAGATGTCATTTTGTGGGGCGCGTTTGGGCCTCCGATGGCAGCCAGGTTTGGAGGAGGGGGCAGCTTTGGTCTGGGAGAAATCCTCGTCCTTATGGAATTGTTGTAGTCTAAATCCCAGCACGGGCCGCAGGCTAGTTAGGCAAGTTGGCTTTGAAAGGAGGCACTTTTACGCAAGAAGCCAATCTCAAGAGCCCACTTGGCAGATGTCATTTTGTAGGGCGCGTTTGGGCCTCCGATGGCAGCCAGGTTTGGAGGAGGGGGCAGCTTTGGTCTGGGAGAAATCCTCGTCCTTATGGAATTTTTGTAGGCAAAAGCCCAGGACGGGACGCAGGCAAGTTGGCTTTGAAAGGAGGCACTTCCACCCAAGAAGCCAAACTCAAGAGCCCACTTGGCAGGTGTCATTTTGTAGGGCACGTTTGGGCCTCCGATGGCAGCCAGGTTTGGAGGAGGGGGCAGCTTTGGTCTGGGAGAAATCCTCGTCCTTCTGGAATTTTTGTAGGCAAAAGCCCTGCATGGGCCGCCGGCAAGTTGACTCCGAAAGGAGGCACTTTTCCCCAAGAAGCCAAACTCAAGAACCCTCAATGCAGGTGTCATTTTGTGGGGCGAGTTTGGGCCTCCGATGGCAGCCAGGTTTGGAGGAGGGGGCAGCTTTGGTCTGGGAGAAATCCTCGTCCTTATGGAATTTTTGTAGGCAAATCCCAGGACGGGCCGCAGGCAAGTTGGCTTTGAAAGGAGGTACTTCCACCCAAGAAGCCAAACTCAAGAGCCCACTTGGCAGATGTCATTTTGTAGGGCACGTTTGGGCCTCCGATGGCAGCCAGGTTTGGAGGAGGGGGCAGCTTTGGTCTGGGAGAAATCCTCGTCCTTATGGAATTTTTGTAGGCAAAAGCCCTGCATGGGCCGCAGGCAAGTTGACTCCGAAAGGAGGCACTTTTCCCCAGAAAGCCAAACTCAAGAGCCCACTTGGCAGATGTCATTTTGTAGGGCGCGTTTGGGCCTCCGATGGCAGCCAGGTTTGGAGGAGGGGGCAGCTTTGGTCTGGGAGGAATCCTCGTCCTTATGGAATTTTTGTAGCAAAAGCCCGGGACGGGACGCAGGCAAGTTGGTTTTGAAAGGAGTCACTTTTCCCCAAGAAGCCAAACTCAAGAGCCCACTTGGCAGGTGTCATTTTGTAGGGCACGTTTGGGCCTCCGATGTCAGCCAGGTTTGGAGGAGGGGGCAGCTTTGGTCTGGGAGAAATCCTCGTCCTTATGGAATTTTTGTAGGCAAAAACCCCGCATGGGCCGCAGGCAAGTTAGGCAAGTTGGCTTTGAAAGGAGGCACTTTTCCGCAAGAAGCCAAACTCAAGAGCCCACTTGGCAGATGTCATTTTGTAGGGCGCGTTTGGGCCTCCGATGGCAGCCAGGTTTGGAGGAGGGGGCAGCTTTGGTCTGGGAGAAATCCTCGTCCTTATGGAATTTTTGGAGGCAAAAGCCCAGGACGGGCCGCAGGCAAGTTGGCTTTGAAAGGAGGCACTTCCACCCAAGAAGCCAAACTCAAGAGCCCACTTGGCAGGTGTCATTTTGTAGGGCACGTTTGGGCCTCCGATGGCAGCCAGGTTTGGAGGAGGGGGCAGCTTTGGTCTGGGAGGAATCCTCGTCCTTATGGAATTTTTGAAGCAAAAGCCCGGGACGGGACACAGGCAAGTTGGTTTTGAAAGGAGTCACATTTCCCCAAGAAGCCAAACTCAAGAGCCCACTTGACAGGTGTCATTTTGTAGGGCACGTTTGGGCCTCCGATGGCAGCCAGGTTTGGAGGAGGGGGCAGCTTTGGCCTGGGAGAAATCCTCGTCTTTCTGGAATTTTTGGAGGCAAAAGCCCAGGACGTGCCGCAGGCAAGTTAGGCAAGTTGGCTTTGAAAGGAGGCACTTTACCCCAAGAAGCCAAACTCAAGAACCCTCAATGCAGATGTCATTTTGTGGGGCGCGTTTGGGCCTCCGATGGCAGCCAGGTTTGGAGGAGGGGGCAGCTTTGGTCTGGGAGAAATCCTCGTCCTTATGGAATTGTTGTAGTCTAAATCCCAGCACGGGCCGCAGGCTAGTTAGGCAAGTTGGCTTTGAAAGGAGGCACTTTTCCGCAAGAAGCCAAACTCAAGAGCCCACTTGGCAGATGTCATTTTGTAGGGCGCGTTTGGGCCTCCGATGGCAGCCAGGTTTGGAGGAGGGGGCAGCTTTGGTCTGGGAGAAATCCTCGTCCTTATGGAATTTTTGTAGGCAAAAGCCCAGGACGGGACGCAGGCAAGTTGGCTTTGAAAGGAGGCACTTCCACCCAAGAAGCCAAACTCAAGAGCCCACTTGGCAGGTGTCATTTTGTAGGGCACGTTTGGGCCTCCGATGGCAGCCAGGTTTGGAGGAGGGGGCAGCTTTGGTCTGGGAGAAATCCTCGTCCTTCTGGAATTTTTGTAGGCAAAAGCCCTGCATGGGCCGCAGGCAAGTTGACTCCGAAAGGAGGCACTTTTCCCCAGGAAGCCAAACTCAAGAACCCTCAATGCAGGTGTCATTTTGTGGGGCGAGTTTGGGCCTCCGATGGCAGCCAGGTTTGGAGGAGGGGGCAGCTTTGGTCTGGGAGAAATCCTCGTCCTTATGGAATTTTTGTAGGCAAATCCCAGGACGGGCCGCAGGCAAGTTGGCTTTGAAAGGAGGTACTTCCACCCAAGAAGCCAAACTCAAGAGCCCACTTGGCAGATGTCATTTTGTAGGGCACGTTTGGGCCTCCGATGGCAGCCAGGTTTGGAGGAGGGGGCAGCTTTGGTCTGGGAGAAATCCTCGTCCTTATGGAATTTTTGTAGGCAAAAGCCCTGCATGGGCCGCAGGCAAGTTGACTCCGAAAGGAGGCACTTTTCCCCAGAAAGCCAAACTCAAGAGCCCACTTGGCAGATGTCATTTTGTAGGGCGCGTTTGGGCCTCCGATGGCAGCCAGGTTTGGAGGAGGGGGCAGCTTTGGTCTGGGAGAAATCCTCGTCCTTATGGAATTTTTGTAGGCAAAAACCCCGCATGGGCCGCAGGCAAGTTAGGCAAGTTGCTTTGAAAGGAGGCACTTTTCCCCATGAAGCCAAACTCAAGGACCCACAATGCAGATGTCATTTTGTAGGGCGCGTTTGGGCCTCCGATGGCAGCCAGGTTTGGAGGAGGAGGCAGCTTTGGTCTGGGAGAAATCCTCGTCCTTATGGAATTTTTGTAGCAAAAGCCCAGGACGGGCCGCAGGCAAGTTAGGCAATTTCGCTCCGAAAGGAGGCACTTTTCCCCAAGAAGCCAAACTCAGGAGCCCACTTGGCAGATGTCATTTTGTAGGGCGTGTTTGGGCCACCGATGGCAGCTAGGTTTGGAGGAGGGGGCAGCTTTGGTCTGGGAGAAATCCTCGTCCTTATGGAATTTTTGTAGGCAAAAGCCCAGGACGGGCCGCAGGCAAGTTGGCTTTGAAAGGAGGCACTTCCACCCAAGAAGCCAAACTCAAGAGCCCACTTGGCAGATGTCATTTTGTAGGGCGCGTTTGGGCCTCCGATGGCAGCCAGGTTTGGAGGAGGGGGCAGCTTTGGTCTGGGAGAAATCCTCGTCCTTCTGGAATTTTTGTAGGCAAAAGCCCTGCATGGGCCGCAGGCAAGTTGACTCCGAAAGGAGGCACTTTTCCCCAGGAAGCCAAACTCAAGAACCCACAATGCAGGTGTCATTTTGTGGGGCGCGTTTGGGCCTCTGATGGCAGCCAGGTTTGGAGGAGGGGGCAGCTTTGGTCTGGGAGAAATCCTCGTCCTTATGGAATTTTTGTAGTCTAAAGCCCAGCACGGGCCGCAGGCTAGTTTGGCAAGTTGGCTTTTAAAGGAGGCACTTTTCCCCAGAAAGCCAAACTCAAGAGCCCACTTGGCAGATGTCATTTTGTAGGGCGCGTTTGGGCCTCCGATGGCAGCCAGGTTTGGAGGAGGGGGCAGCTTTGGTCTGGGAGGAATCCTCGTCCTTATGGAATTTTTGTAGCAAAAGCCCGGGACGGGATGCAGGCAAGTTGGTTTTGAAAGGAGTCACTTTTCCCCAAGAAGCCAAACTCAAGAGCCCACTTGGCAGGTGTCATTTTGTAGGGTACGTTTGGGCCTCCGATGGCAGCCAGGTTTGGAGGAGGGGGCAGCTTTGGTCTGGGAGAAATCCTCGTCCTTCTGGAATTTTTGTAGGCAAAAGCCCAGGACGGGCCGCAGGCAAGTTGGCTTTGAAAGGAGGTACTTCCACCCAAGAAGCCAAACTCAAGAGCCCACTTGGCAGATGTCATTTTGTAGGGCACGTTTGGGCCTCCGATGGCAGCCAGGTTTGGAGGAGGGGGCAGCTTTGGTCTGGGAGAAATCCTCGTCCTTATGGAATTTTTGTAGGCAAAAGCCCTGCATGGGCCGCAGGCAAGTTGACTCCGAAAGGAGGCACATTTCCCCAGAAAGCCAAACTCAAGAGCCCACTTGGCACATGTCATTTTGTAGGGCGCGTTTGGGCCTCCGATGGCAGCCAGGTTTGGAGGAGGGGGCAGCTTTGGTCTGGGAGGAATCCTCGTCCGTATGGAATTTTTGTAGCAAAAGCCCGGGACGGGACGCAGGCAAGTTGGTTTTGAAAGGAGTCACTTTTCCCCAAGAAGCCAAACTCAAGAGCCCACTTGGCAGGTGTCATTTTGTAGGGCGCGTTTGGGCCTCCGATGGCAGCCAGGTTTGGAGGAGGGGGCAGCTTTGGTCTGGGAGAAATCCTCGTCCTTATGGAATTTTTGTAGGGAAAATCCCCGCATGGGCCGCAGGCAAGTTAGGCAAGTTGCTTTGAAAGGAGGCACTTTCCCCCAAGAAGCCAAACTGAAGAACCCACAATGCAGATGTCATTTTGTAGGGCGCGTTTGGGCCTCCGATGGCAGCCAGGTTTGGAGGAGGGGGCAGCTTTGGTCTGGGAGAAATCCTCGTCCTTATGGAATTGTTGTAGTCTAAATCCCAGCACGGGCCGCAGGCTAGTTAGGCAAGTTGGCTTTGAAAGGAGGCACTTTTCCGCAAGAAGCCAAACTCAAGAGCCCACTTGGCAGATGTCATTTTGTAGGGCGCGTTTGGGCCTCCGATGGCAGCCAGGTTTGGAGGAGGGGGCAGCTTTGGTCTGGGAGAAATCCTCGTCCTTATGGAATTTTTGTAGGCAAAAACCCCGCATGGGCCGCAGGCAAGTTGGCTTTGAAAGGAGGCACTTCCACCCAAGAAGCCAAACTCAAGAGCCCACTTGGCAGGTGTCATTTTGTAGGGCACGTTTGGGCCTCCAATGGCAGCCAGGTTTGGAGGAGGGGGCAGCTTTGGTCTGGGAGAAATCCTCGTCCTTCTGGAATTTTTGTAGGCAAAAGCCCTGCATGGGCCGCAGGCAAGTTGACTCCGAAAGGAGGCACTTTTCCCCAGGAAGCCAAACTCAAGAACCCTCAATGCAGGTGTCATTTTGTGGGGCGAGTTTGGGCCTCCGATGGCAGCCAGGTTTGGAGGAGGGGGCAGCTTTGGTCTGGGAGAAATCCTCGTCCTTATGGAATTTTTGTAGGCAAATCCCAGGACGGGCCGCAGGCAAGTTGGCTTTGAAAGGAGGTACTTCCACCCAAGAAGCCAAACTCAAGAGCCCACTTGGCAGATGTCATTTTGTAGGGCACGTTTGGGCCTCCGATGGCAGCCAGGTTTGGAGGAGGGGGCAGCTTTGGTCTGGGAGAAATCCTCGTCCTTATGGAATTTTTGTAGGCAAAAGCCCTGCATGGGCCGCAGGCAAGTTGACTCCGAAAGGAGGCACTTTTCCCCAGAAAGCCAAACTCAAGAGCCCACTTGGCAGATGTCATTTTGTAGGGCGCGTTTGGGCCTCCGATGGCAGCCAGGTTTGGAGGAGGGGGCAGCTTTGGTCTGGGAGAAATCCTCGTCCTTATGGAATTTTTGTAGGCAAAAACCCCGCATGGGCCGCAGGCAAGTTAGGCAAGTTGCTTTGAAAGGAGGCACTTTTCCCCAAGAAGCCAAACTCAAGGACCCACAATGCAGATGTCATTTTGTAGGGCGCGTTTGGGCCTCCGATGGCAGCCAGGTTTGGAGGAGGAGGCAGCTTTGGTCTGGGAGAAATCCTCGTCCTTATGGAATTTTTGTAGCAAAAGCCCAGGACGGGCCGCAGGCAAGTTAGGCAATTTCGCTCCGAAAGGAGGCACTTTTCCCCAAGAAGCCAAACTCAGGAGCCCACTTGGCAGATGTCATTTTGTAGGGCGTGTTTGGGCCACCGATGGCAGCTAGGTTTGGAGGAGGGGGCAGCTTTGGTCTGGGAGAAATCCTCGTCCTTATGGAATTTTTGTAGGCAAAAGCCCAGGACGGGCCGCAGGCAAGTTGGCTTTGAAAGGAGGCACTTCCACCCAAGAAGCCAAACTCAAGAGCCCACTTGGCAGATGTCATTTTGTAGGGCGCGTTTGGGCCTCCGATGGCAGCCAGGTTTGGAGGAGGGGGCAGCTTTGGTCTGGGAGAAATCCTCGTCCTTCTGGAATTTTTGTAGGCAAAAGCCCTGCATGGGCCGCAGGCAAGTTGACTCCGAAAGGAGGCACTTTTCCCCAGGAAGCCAAACTCAAGAACCCTCAATGCAGGTGTCATTTTGTGGGGCGCGTTTGGGCCTCTGATGGCAGCCAGGTTTGGAGGAGGGGGCAGCTTTGGTCTGGGAGAAATCCTCGTCCTTATGGAATTTTTGTAGTCTAAAGCCCAGCACGGGCCGCAGGCTAGTTTGGCAAGTTGGCTTTTAAAGGAGGCACTTTTCCCCAGAAAGCCAAACTCAAGAGCCCACTTGGCAGATGTCATTTTGTAGGGCGCGTTTGGGCCTCCGATGGCAGCCAGGTTTGGAGGAGGGGGCAGCTTTGGTCTGGGAGGAATCCTCGTCCTTATGGAATTTTTGTAGCAAAAGCCCGGGACGGGATGCAGGCAAGTTGGTTTTGAAAGGAGTCACTTTTCCCCAAGAAGCCAAACTCAAGAGCCCACTTGGCAGGTGTCATTTTGTAGGGTACGTTTGGGCCTCCGATGGCAGCCAGGTTTGGAGGAGGGGGCAGCTTTGGTCTGGGAGAAATCCTCGTCCTTCTGGAATTTTTGTAGGCAAAAGCCCTGCATGGGCCGCAGGCAAGTTGACTCCGAAAGGAGGCACTTTTCCCCAGGAAGCCAAACTCAAGAACCCTCAATGCAGGTGTCATTTGGTGGGGCGCGTTTGGGCCTCCGATGGCAGCCAGGTTTGGAGGAGGGGGCAGCTTTGGTCTGGGAGAAATCCTCGTCCTTATGGAATTTTTGTAGGCAAAAGCCCAGGACGGGCCGCAGGCAAGTTGGCTTTGAAAGGAGGTACTTCCACCCAAGAAGCCAAACTCAAGAGCCCACTTGGCAGATGTCATTTTGTAGGGCACGTTTGGGCCTCCGATGGCAGCCAGGTTTGGAGGAGGGGGCAGCTTTGGTCTGGGAGAAATCCTCGTCCTTATGGAATTTTTGTAGGCAAAAGCCCTGCATGGGCCGCAGGCAAGTTGACTCCGAAAGGAGGCACATTTCCCCAGAAAGCCAAACTCAAGAGCCCACTTGGCAGGTGTCATTTTCTAGGGCGCGTTTGGGCCTCCGATGGCAGCCAGGTTTGGAGGAGGGGGCAGCTTTGGTCTGGGAGGAATCCTCGTCCGTATGGAATTTTTGTAGCAAAAGCCCGGGACGGGACGCAGGCAAGTTGGTTTTGAAAGGAGTCACTTTTCCCCAAGAAGCCAAACTCAAGAGCCCACTTGGCAGGTGTCATTTTGTAGGGCGCGTTTGGGCCTCCGATGGCAGCCAGGTTTGGAGGAGGGGGCAGCTTTGGTCTGGGAGAAATCCTCGTCCTTATGGAATTTTTGTAGGGAAAATCCCCGCATGGGCCGCAGGCAAGTTAGGCAAGTTGCTTTGAAAGGAGGCACTTTCCCCCAAGAAGCCAAGCTCAAGAACCCACAATGCAGATGTCATTTTGTAGGGCGCGTTTGGGCCTCCGATGGCAGCCAGGTTTGGAGGAGGGGGCAGCTTTGGTCTGGGAGAAATCCTCGTCCTTATGGAATTTTTGTAGCAAAAGCCCAGGATGGGCCGCAGGCAAGTTAGGCAAGTTGGCTCCGAAAGGAGGCACTTTTCCCCAAGAAGCCAAACTCAAGAACCCTCAATGCAGATGTCATTTTGTGGGGCGCGTTTGGGCCTCCGATGGCAGCCAGGTTTGGAGGAGGGGGCAGCTTTGGTCTGGGAGAAATCCTCGTCCTTATGGAATTTTTGTAGTCTAAAGCCCAGCACGGGCTGCAGGCAAGTTGGCTTTGAAAGGAGGCACTTTCCCCCAAGAAGCCACACTAAGGAGCCCACTTGGCAGATGTCATTTTGTAGGGCGCGTTTGGGCCACCGATGGCGGCTAGGTTTGGAGGAGGGGGCAGCTTTGGTCTGGGAGAAATCCTCGTCCTTATGGAATTTATGTAGGCAAAAGCCCAGAATGGGCTGCAGGCTAGTTAGGCAAGTTGGCTTTGAAAGGAGGCACTTTTCCGCAAGAAGCCAAACTCAAGAGCCCACTTGGCAGATGTCATTTTGTAGGGCGCGTTTGGGCCTCCGATGGAAACCAGGTTTGGAGGAGGGGGCAGCTTTGGTCTGGGAGAAATCCTCGTCCTTATGGAATTTTTGTAGGCAAAAGCCCAGGACGGGCCGCAGGCAAGTTGGCTTTGAAAGGAGGCACTTCCACCCAAGAAGCCAAACTCAAGAGCCCACTTGGCAGGTGTCATTTTGTAGGGCACGTTTGGGCCTCCAATGGCAGCCAGGTTTGGAGGAGGGGGCAGCTTTGGTCTGGGAGAAATCCTCGTCCTTCTGGAATTTTTGGAGGCAAAAGCCCTGCATGGGCCGCAGGCAAGTTGACTGCGAAAGGAGGCACTTTTCCCCAGGAAGCCAAACTCAAGAACCCTCAATGCAGGTGTCATTTTGTGGGGCGCGTTTGGGCCTCCGATGGCAGCCAGGTTTGGAGGAGGGGGCAGCTTTGGTCTGGGAGAAATCCTCGTCCTTCTGGAATTTTTGGAGGCAAAAGCCCAGGACGGGCCGCAGGCAAGTTAGGCAAGTTGGCTCCGAAAGGAGGCACTTTTCCCCAAGAAGCCAAACTCAAGAGCCCACATGGCAGATGTCATTTTGTAGGGCGCATTTGGGCCTCTGATGGCAGCCAGGTTTGGAGGAGGGGGCAGCTTTGGTCTGGGAGAAATCCTCGTCCTTATGGAATTTTTGGAGGCAAAAGCCCAGCACGGGCCGCAGGCTAGTTAGGCAAGTTGGCTCCGAAAGGAGGCACTTTTCCCCAAGAAGCCAAACTCAAGAGCGCACTTGGCAGGTGTCATTTTCTAGGGCGCGTTTGGGCCTCCGATGGCAGCCAGGTTTGGAGGAGGGGGCAGCTTTGGTCTGGGAGAAATCCTCGTCCTTATGGAATTTTTGGAGGCAAAAGCCCTGCATGGGCCGCCGGCAAGTTGACTCCGAAAGGAGGCACTTTTCCCCAAGAAGCCAAACTCAAGAGCCCGCTTGGCAGATGTCATTTTGTAGGGCGCGTTTGGGCCTCCGATGGCAGCCAGGTTTGGAGGAGGGGGCAGCTTTGGTCTGGGAGAAATCCTCGTCCTTATGGAATTTTTGTAGGCAAAAGCCCTGCATGGGCCGCCGGCAAGTTGACTCCGAAAGGAGGCAATTTTCCCCAAGAAGCCAAACTCAAGAGCCCACTTGGCAGGTGTCATTTTGTAGGGCGCGTTTGGGCCTCCGATGGCAGCCAGGTTTGGAGGAGGGGGCAGCTTTGGTCTGGGAGAAATCCTCGTCCTTATGGAATTTTTGTAGGCAAAACCCCTGCATGAGCCGCAGGCAAGTTGACTCCGAAAGGAGGCACTTTTCCCCAGAAAGCCAAACTCAAGAGCCCACTTGGCAGATGTCATTTTGTAGGGCGCGTTTGGGCCTCCGATGGCTGCCAGGTTTGGAGGAGGGGGCAGCTTTGGTCTGGGAGGAATCCTCGTCCTTATGGAATTTTTGTAGCAAAAGCCCAGGACGGGACACAGGCAAGTTGGTTTTGAAAGGAGTCACTTTTCCCCAAGAAGCCAAACTCAAGAGCCCACTTGGCAGGTGTCATTTTGTAGGGCGCGTTTGGGCCTCCGATGGCAGCCAGGTTTGGAGGAGGGGGCAGCTTTGGTCTGGGAGAAATCCTCGTCCTTATGGAATTTTTGTAGGCAAAAACCCCGCATGGGCCGCAGGCAAGTTAGGCAAGTTGACTCCGAAAGGAGGCACTTTTCCCCAAGAAGCCAAACTCAAGAACCCTCAATGCAGATGTCATTTTGTGGGGCGCGTTTGGGCCTCTGATGGCAGCCAGGTTTGGAGGAGGGGGCAGCTTTGGTCTGGGAGAAATCCTCGTCCTTCTGGAATTTTTGTAGTCTAAAGCCCAGCACGGGCCGCAGGCTAGTTAGGCAAGTTGGCTTTGAAAGGAGGCACTTTTCCGCAAGAAGCCAAACTCAAGAGCCCACTTGGCAGATGTCATTTTGTAGGGCGCGTTTGGGCCTCCGATGGAAACCAGGTTTGGAGGAGGGGGCAGCTTTGGTCTGGGAGAAATCCTCGTCCTTATGGAATTTTTGTAGGCAAAAGCCCAGGACGGGCCGCAGGCAAGTTGGCTTTGAAAGGAGGCACTTCCACCCAAGAAGCCAAACTCAAGAGCCCACTTGGCAGATGTCATTTTGTAGGGCGCGTTTGGGCCACCGATGGCGGCTAGGTTTGGAGGAGGGGGCAGCTTTGGTCTGGGAGAAATCCTCGTCCTTATGGAATTTATGTAGGCAAAAGCCCAGAATGGGCTGCAGGCTAGTTAGGCAAGTTGGCTTTGAAAGGAGGCACTTTTCCGCAAGAAGCCAAACTCAAGAGCCCACTTGGCAGATGTCATTTTGTAGGGCGCGTTTGGGCCTCCGATGGAAACCAGGTTTGGAGGAGGGGGCAGCTTTGGTCTGGGAGAAATCCTCGTCCTTATGGAATTTTTGTAGGCAAAAGCCCAGGACGGGCCGCAGGCAAGTTAGGCAAGTTGGCTCCGAAAGGAGGCACTTTTCCCCAAGAAGCCAAACTCAAGAGCCCACATGGCAGATGTCATTTTGTAGGGCGCATTTGGGCCTCTGATGGCAGCCAGGTTTGGAGGAGGGGGCAGCTTTGGTCTGGGAGAAATCCTCGTCCTTATGGAATTTTTGGAGGCAAAAGCCCAGCATGGGCCGCCGGCAAGTTGACTCCGAAAGGAGGCACTTCCACCCAAGAAGCCAAACTCAAGAGCCCGCTTGGCAGATGTCATTTTGTAGGGCGCGTTTGGGCCTCCGATGGCAGCCAGGTTTGGAGGAGGGGGCAGCTTTGGTCTGGGAGAAATCCTCGTCCTTATGGAATTTTTGTAGGCAAAAGCCCTGCATGGGCCGCAGGCAAGTTGACTCCGAAAGGAGGCACTTTTCCCCAGGAAGCCAAACTCAAGAACCCTCAATGCAGGTGTCATTTTGTGGGGCGAGTTTGGGCCTCCGATGGCAGCCAGGTTTGGAGGAGGGGGCAGCTTTGGTCTGGGAGAAATCCTCGTCCTTATGGAATTTTTGTAGGCAAATCCCAGGACGGGCCGCAGGCAAGTTGGCTTTGAAAGGAGGTACTTCCACCCAAGAAGCCAAACTCAAGAGCCCACTTGGCAGATGTCATTTTGTAGGGCACGTTTGGGCCTCCGATGGCAGCCAGGTTTGGAGGAGGGGGCAGCTTTGGTCTGGGAGAAATCCTCGTCCTTATGGAATTTTTGTAGGCAAAAGCCCTGCATGGGCCGCAGGCAAGTTGACTCCGAAAGGAGGCACTTTTCCCCAGAAAGCCAAACTCAAGAGCCCACTTGGCAGATGTCATTTTGTAGGGCGCGTTTGGGCCTCCGATGGCAGCCAGGTTTGGAGGAGGGGGCAGCTTTGGTCTGGGAGAAATCCTCGTCCTTATGGAATTTTTGTAGGCAAAAACCCCGCATGGGCCGCAGGCAAGTTAGGCAAGTTGCTTTGAAAGGAGGCACTTTTCCCCAAGAAGCCAAACTCAAGGACCCACAATGCAGATGTCATTTTGTAGGGCGCGTTTGGGCCTCCGATGGCAGCCAGGTTTGGAGGAGGAGGCAGCTTTGGTCTGGGAGAAATCCTCGTCCTTATGGAATTTTTGTAGCAAAAGCCCAGGACGGGCCGCAGGCAAGTTAGGCAATTTCGCTCCGAAAGGAGGCACTTTTCCCCAAGAAGCCAAACTCAGGAGCCCACTTGGCAGATGTCATTTTGTAGGGCGTGTTTGGGCCACCGATGGCAGCTAGGTTTGGAGGAGGGGGCAGCTTTGGTCTGGGAGAAATCCTCGTCCTTATGGAATTTTTGTAGGCAAAAGCCCAGGACGGGCCGCAGGCAAGTTGGCTTTGAAAGGAGGCACTTCCACCCAAGAAGCCAAACTCAAGAGCCCACTTGGCAGATGTCATTTTGTAGGGCGCGTTTGGGCCTCCGATGGCAGCCAGGTTTGGAGGAGGGGGCAGCTTTGGTCTGGGAGAAATCCTCGTCCTTCTGGAATTTTTGTAGGCAAAAGCCCTGCATGGGCCGCAGGCAAGTTGACTCCGAAAGGAGGCACTTTTCCCCAGGAAGCCAAACTCAAGAACCCTCAATGCAGGTGTCATTTTGTGGGGCGCGTTTGGGCCTCTGATGGCAGCCAGGTTTGGAGGAGGGGGCAGCTTTGGTCTGGGAGAAATCCTCGTCCTTATGGAATTTTTGTAGTCTAAAGCCCAGCACGGGCCGCAGGCTAGTTTGGCAAGTTGGCTTTTAAAGGAGACACTTTTCCCCAGAAAGCCAAACTCAAGAGCCCACTTGGCAGATGTCATTTTGTAGGGCGCGTTTGGGCCTCCGATGGCAGCCAGGTTTGGAGGAGGGGGCAGCTTTGGTCTGGGAGGAATCCTCGTCCTTATGGAATTTTTGTAGCAAAAGCCCGGGACGGGATGCAGGCAAGTTGGTTTTGAAAGGAGTCACTTTTCCCCAAGAAGCCAAACTCAAGAGCCCACTTGGCAGGTGTCATTTTGTAGGGTACGTTTGGGCCTCCGATGGCAGCCAGGTTTGGAGGAGGGGGCAGCTTTGGTCTGGGAGAAATCCTCGTCCTTCTGGAATTTTTGTAGGCAAAAGCCCTGCATGGGCCGCAGGCAAGTTGACTCCGAAAGGAGGCACTTTTCCCCAGGAAGCCAAACTCAAGAACCCTCAATGCAGGTGTCATTTGGTGGGGCGCGTTTGGGCCTCCGATGGCAGCCAGGTTTGGAGGAGGGGGCAGCTTTGGTCTGGGAGAAATCCTCGTCCTTATGGAATTTTTGTAGGCAAAAGCCCAGGACGGGCCGCAGGCAAGTTGGCTTTGAAAGGAGGTACTTCCACCCAAGAAGCCAAACTCAAGAGCCCACTTGGCAGATGTCATTTTGTAGGGCACGTTTGGGCCTCCGATGGCAGCCAGGTTTGGAGGAGGGGGCAGCTTTGGTCTGGGAGAAATCCTCGTCCTTATGGAATTTTTGTAGGCAAAAGCCCTGCATGGGCCGCAGGCAAGTTGACTCCGAAAGGAGGCACATTTCCCCAGAAAGCCAAACTCAAGAGCCCACTTGGCAGGTGTCATTTTCTAGGGCTCGTTTGGGCCTCCGATGGCAGCCAGGTTTGGAGGAGGGGGCAGCTTTGGTCTGGGAGGAATCCTCGTCCGTATGGAATTTTTGTAGCAAAAGCCCGGGACGGGACGCAGGCAAGTTGGTTTTGAAAGGAGTCACTTTTCCCCAAGAAGCCAAACTCAAGAGCCCACTTGGCAGGTGTCATTTTGTAGGGCGCGTTTGGGCCTCCGATGGCAGCCAGGTTTGGAGGAGGGGGCAGCTTTGGTCTGGGAGAAATCCTCGTCCTTATGGAATTTTTGTAGGGAAAATCCCCGCATGGGCCGCAGGCAAGTTAGGCAAGTTGCTTTGAAAGGAGGCACTTTTCCCCAAGAAGCCAAACTCAAGGACCCACAATGCAGATGTCATTTTGTAGGGCGCGTTTGGGCCTCCGATGGCAGCCAGGTTTGGAGGAGGAGGCAGCTTTGGTCTGGGAGAAATCCTCGTCCTTATGGAATTTTTGTAGCAAAAGCCCAGGACGGGCCGCAGGCAAGTTAGGCAATTTCGCTCCGAAAGGAGGCACTTTTCCCCAAGAAGCCAAACTCAGGAGCCCACTTGGCAGATGTCATTTTGTAGGGCGTGTTTGGGCCACCGATGGCAGCTAGGTTTGGAGGAGGGGGCAGCTTTGGTCTGGGAGAAATCCTCGTCCTTATGGAATTTTTGTAGGCAAAAGCCCAGGACGGGCCGCAGGCAAGTTGGCTTTGAAAGGAGGCACTTCCACCCAAGAAGCCAAACTCAAGAGCCCACTTGGCAGATGTCATTTTGTAGGGCGCGTTTGGGCCTCCGATGGCAGCCAGGTTTGGAGGAGGGGGCAGCTTTGGTCTGGGAGAAATCCTCGTCCTTCTGGAATTTTTGTAGGCAAAAGCCCTGCATGGGCCGCAGGCAAGTTGACTCCGAAAGGAGGCACTTTTCCCCAGGAAGCCAAACTCAAGAACCCTCAATGCAGGTGTCATTTTGTGGGGCGCGTTTGGGCCTCTGATGGCAGCCAGGTTTGGAGGAGGGGGCAGCTTTGGTCTGGGAGAAATCCTCGTCCTTATGGAATTTTTGTAGTCTAAAGCCCAGCACGGGCCGCAGGCTAGTTTGGCAAGTTGGCTTTTAAAGGAGACACTTTTCCCCAGAAAGCCAAACTCAAGAGCCCACTTGGCAGATGTCATTTTGTAGGGCGCGTTTGGGCCTCCGATGGCAGCCAGGTTTGGAGGAGGGGGCAGCTTTGGTCTGGGAGGAATCCTCGTCCTTATGGAATTTTTGTAGCAAAAGCCCGGGACGGGATGCAGGCAAGTTGGTTTTGAAAGGAGTCACTTTTCCCCAAGAAGCCAAACTCAAGAGCCCACTTGGCAGGTGTCATTTTGTAGGGTACGTTTGGGCCTCCGATGGCAGCCAGGTTTGGAGGAGGGGGCAGCTTTGGTCTGGGAGAAATCCTCGTCCTTCTGGAATTTTTGTAGGCAAAAGCCCTGCATGGGCCGCAGGCAAGTTGACTCCGAAAGGAGGCACTTTTCCCCAGGAAGCCAAACTCAAGAACCCTCAATGCAGGTGTCATTTGGTGGGGCGCGTTTGGGCCTCCGATGGCAGCCAGGTTTGGAGGAGGGGGCAGCTTTGGTCTGGGAGAAATCCTCGTCCTTATGGAATTTTTGTAGGCAAAAGCCCAGGACGGGCCGCAGGCAAGTTGGCTTTGAAAGGAGGTACTTCCACCCAAGAAGCCAAACTCAAGAGCCCACTTGGCAGATGTCATTTTGTAGGGCACGTTTGGGCCTCCGATGGCAGCCAGGTTTGGAGGAGGGGGCAGCTTTGGTCTGGGAGAAATCCTCGTCCTTATGGAATTTTTGTAGGCAAAAGCCCTGCATGGGCCGCAGGCAAGTTGACTCCGAAAGGAGGCACATTTCCCCAGAAAGCCAAACTCAAGAGCCCACTTGGCAGGTGTCATTTTCTAGGGCTCGTTTGGGCCTCCGATGGCAGCCAGGTTTGGAGGAGGGGGCAGCTTTGGTCTGGGAGGAATCCTCGTCCGTATGGAATTTTTGTAGCAAAAGCCCGGGACGGGACGCAGGCAAGTTGGTTTTGAAAGGAGTCACTTTTCCCCAAGAAGCCAAACTCAAGAGCCCACTTGGCAGGTGTCATTTTGTAGGGCGCGTTTGGGCCTCCGATGGCAGCCAGGTTTGGAGGAGGGGGCAGCTTTGGTCTGGGAGAAATCCTCGTCCTTATGGAATTTTTGTAGGGAAAATCCCCGCATGGGCCGCAGGCAAGTTAGGCAAGTTGCTTTGAAAGGAGGCACTTTCCCCCAAGAAGCCAAACTCAAGAACCCACAATGCAGATGTCATTTTGTAGGGCGCGTTTGGGCCTCCGATGGCAGCCAGGTTTGGAGGAGGGGGCAGCTTTGGTCTGGGAGAAATCCTCGTCCTTATGGAATTTTTGTAGCAAAAGCCCAGGATGGGCCGCAGGCAAGTTAGGCAAGTTGGCTCCGAAAGGAGGCACTTTTCCCCAAGAAGCCAAACTCAAGAACCCTCAATGCAGATGTCATTTTGTGGGGCGCGTTTGGGCCTCCGATGGCAGCCAGGTTTGGAGGAGGGGGCAGCTTTGGTCTGGGAGAAATCCTCGTCCTTATGGAATTTTTGTAGTCTAAAGCCCAGCACGGGCTGCAGGCAAGTTGGCTTTGAAAGGAGGCACTTTCCCCCAAGAAGCCACACTAAGGAGCCCACTTGGCAGATGTCATTTTGTAGGGCGCGTTTGGGCCACCGATGGCGGCTAGGTTTGGAGGAGGGGGCAGCTTTGGTCTGGGAGAAATCCTCGTCCTTATGGAATTTATGTAGGCAAAAGCCCAGAATGGGCTGCAGGCTAGTTAGGCAAGTTGGCTTTGAAAGGAGGCACTTTTCCGCAAGAAGCCAAACTCAAGAGCCCACTTGGCAGATGTCATTTTGTAGGGCGCGTTTGGGCCTCCGATGGAAACCAGGTTTGGAGGAGGGGGCAGCTTTGGTCTGGGAGAAATCCTCGTCCTTATGGAATTTTTGTAGGCAAAAGCCCAGGACGGGCCGCAGGCAAGTTGGCTTTGAAAGGAGGCACTTCCACCCAAGAAGCCAAACTCAAGAGCCCACTTGGCAGGTGTCATTTTGTAGGGCACGTTTGGGCCTCCAATGGCAGCCAGGTTTGGAGGAGGGGGCAGCTTTGGTCTGGGAGAAATCCTCGTCCTTCTGGAATTTTTGGAGGCAAAAGCCCTGCATGGGCCGCAGGCAAGTTGACTGCGAAAGGAGGCACTTTTCCCCAGGAAGCCAAACTCAAGAACCCTCAATGCAGGTGTCATTTTGTGGGGCGCGTTTGGGCCTCCGATGGCAGCCAGGTTTGGAGGAGGGGGCAGCTTTGGTCTGGGAGAAATCCTCGTCCTTCTGGAATTTTTGGAGGCAAAAGCCCAGGACGGGCCGCAGGCAAGTTAGGCAAGTTGGCTCCGAAAGGAGGCACTTTTCCCCAAGAAGCCAAACTCAAGAGCCCACATGGCAGATGTCATTTTGTAGGGCGCATTTGGGCCTCTGATGGCAGCCAGGTTTGGAGGAGGGGGCAGCTTTGGTCTGGGAGAAATCCTCGTCCTTATGGAATTTTTGGAGGCAAAAGCCCAGCACGGGCCGCAGGCTAGTTAGGCAAGTTGGCTCCGAAAGGAGGCACTTTTCCCCAAGAAGCCAAACTCAAGAGCGCACTTGGCAGGTGTCATTTTCTAGGGCGCGTTTGGGCCTCCGATGGCAGCCAGGTTTGGAGGAGGGGGCAGCTTTGGTCTGGGAGAAATCCTCGTCCTTATGGAATTTTTGGAGGCAAAAGCCCTGCATGGGCCGCCGGCAAGTTGACTCCGAAAGGAGGCACTTTTCCCCAAGAAGCCAAACTCAAGAGCCCGCTTGGCAGATGTCATTTTGTAGGGCGCGTTTGGGCCTCCGATGTCAGCCAGGTTTGGAGGAGGGGGCAGCTTTGGTCTGGGAGAAATCCTCGTCCTTATGGAATTTTTGTAGGCAAAAACCCCGCATGGGCGGCAGGCAAGTTAGGCATGTTGACTCCGAAAGGAGGCACTTTTCCCCAAGAAGCCAAACTCAAGAACACTCAATGCAGATGTCATTTTGTGGGGCGCGTTTGGGCCTCCGATGGCAGCCAGGTTTGGAGGAGGGGGCAGCTTTGGTCTGGGAGAAATCCTCGTCCTTATGGAATTTTTGTAGGCAAAAGCCCAGAATGGGCTGCAGGCAAGGTAGGCAAGTTGCTTTGAAAGGAGGCACTTTTCCGCAAGAAGCCAAACTCAAGAGCCCACTTGGCAGATGTCATTTTGAAGGGCGCGTTTGGGCCTCCGATGGCAGCCAGGTTTGGAGGAGGGGGCAGCTTTGGTCTGGGAGAAATCCTCGTCCTTATGGAATTTTTGTAGGCAAAAGCCCAGGACGGGCCGCAGGCAAGTTGGCTTTGAAAGGAGGCACTTCCACCCAAGAAACCAAACTCAAGAGCCCACATGGCAGATGTCATTTTGTAGGGCACGTTTGGGCCTCCGATGGCAGCCAGGTTTGGAGGAGGGGGCAGCTTTGGTCTGGGAGGAATCCTCGTCCTTATGGAATTTTTGTAGCAAAAG
The DNA here is from genome assembly GCF_963662255.1 of Cinclus cinclus. Classification (NCBI taxonomy): domain Eukaryota; kingdom Metazoa; phylum Chordata; class Aves; order Passeriformes; family Cinclidae; genus Cinclus; species Cinclus cinclus. Next base: position 365,633 of record NW_026912157.1, on the reverse strand, counting down.
CCCGGGACGGGACACAGGCAAGTTGGTTTTGAAAGGAGTCACTTTTCCCCAAGAAGCCAAACTCAAGAGCCCACTTGGCAGGTGTCATTTTGTAGGGCACGTTTGGGCCTCCGATGGCAGCCAGGTTTGGAGGAGGGGGCAGCTTTGGTCTGGGAGAAATCCTCGTCCTTATGGAATTTTTGGAGGCAAAAGCCCAGGACAGGCCGCAGGCAAGTTAGGCAAGTTGGCTCCGAAAGGAGGCACTTTTCCCCAAGAAGCCAAACTCCAGAACCCTCAATGCAGATGTCATTTTGTGGGGCGCGTTTGGGCCTCCGATGGCAGCCAGGTTTGGAGGAGGGGGCAGCTTTGGTCTGGGAGAAATCCTCGTCCTTATGGAATTTTTGGAGGCAAAAGCCCTGCATGGGCCGCCGGCAAGTTGACTCCGAAAGGAGGCACTTTTCCCCAAGAAGCCAAACTCAAGAGCCCGCTTGGCAGATGTCATTTTGTAGGGCGCGTTTGGGCCTCCGATGGCAGCCAGGTTTGGCGGAGGGGGCAGCTTTGGTCTGGGAGGAATCCTCGTCCTTATGGAATTTTTGTAGCAAACGTCCGGGACGGGGCGCAGGCAAGTTGGTTTTGAAAGGAGTCACTTTTCCCCAAGAAGCCAAACTCAAGAGCCCACTTGGCAGATGTCATTTTGTAGGGCGCGTTTGGGCCTCCGATGGCAGCCAGGTTTGGAGGAGGGGGCAGCTTTGGTCTGGGAGAAATCCTTGTCCTTCTGGAATTTTTGTAGGCAAAAGCCCAGGACGGGCCGCAGGCAAGTTAGGCAAGTTGGCTTTGAAAGGAGGCACTTTTCCCCAAGAAGCCAAACTCAAGAGCCCACTTGGCAGATGTCATTTTGTAGGGCGCGTTTGGGCCTCCGATGGCAGCCAGGTTTGGAGGAGGGGGCAGCTTTGGTCTGGGAGAAATCCTCGTCCTTATGGAATTTTTGTACTCAAAAGCCCAGGACGGGCCGCAGGCAAGTTAGGCAAGTTGGCTCCGAAAGGAGGCACTTTTCCCCAAGAAGCCAAACTCAAGAACCCACAATGCAGATGTCATTTTGTAGGGCGCGTTTGGGCCTCCGATGGCAGCCAGGTTTGGAGGAGGGGGCAGCTTTGGTCTGTGAGAAATCCTCGTTCTTATGGAATTTTTGTAGGCAAAAGCCCAGGACGGGACGCAGGCAAGTTGGCTTTGAAAGGAGGCACTTTCCCCCAAGAAGCCAAACTCAAGAGCCCACTTGGCAGATGTCATTTTGTAGGGCGCGTTTGGGCCTCCGATGGCAGCCAGGTTTGGAGGAGGGGGCAGCTTTGTTCTGGGAGAAATCCTCGTCCTTATGGAATTTTTGTAGGTAAAAGCCCAGAATGGGCCGCAGGCTAGTTAGGCAAGTTGGCTTTGAAAGGAGGCACTTTTCCGCAAGAAGCCAAACTCAGGAGCCCACTTGGCAGATGTCATTTTGTAGGGCGCGTTTGGGCCTCCGATGGCAGCCAGGTTTGGAGGAGGGGGCAGCTTTGGTCTGGGAGAAATCCTCGTCCTTATGGAATTTTTGGAGGCAAAAGCCCAGGACGGGCCGCAGGCAAGTTGGCTTTGAAAGGAGGCACTTCCACCCAAGAAGCCAAACTCAAGAGCCCACTTGGCAGATGTCATTTTGTAGGGCACGTTTGGGCCTCCGATGGCAGCCAGGTTTGGAGGAGGGGGCAGCTTTGGTCTGGGAGAAATCCTCGTCCTTATGGAATTTTTGTAGTCTAAAACCCAGCACGGGCTGCAGGCAAGTTGGCTTTGAAAGGAGGCACTTCCACCCAAGAAGCCAAACTCAAGAGCCCACTTGGCAGATGTCATTTTGTAGGGCACGTTTGGGCCTCCGATGGCAGCCAGGTTTGGAGGAGGGGGCAGCTTTGGTCTGGGAGGAATCCTCGTCCTTATGGAATTTTTGTAGCAAAAGCCTGGGACGGGACACAGGCAAGTTGGTTTTGAAAGGAGTCACATTTCCCCAAGAAGCCAAACTCAAGAGCCCACTTGACAGGTGTCATTTTGTAGGGCACGTTTGGGCCTCCGATGGCAGCCAGGTTTGGAGGAGGGGACAGCTTTGGCCTGGGAGAAATCCTCGTCCTTCTGGAATTTTTGGAGGCAAAAGCCCAGGACGGGCCGCAGGCAAGTTAGGCAAGTTGGCTTTGAAAGGAGGCACTTTTCCCCAAGAAGCCAAACTCAAGAACCCTCAATGCAGATGTCATTTTGTGGGGCGCGTTTGGGCCTCCGATGGCAGCCAGGTTTGGAGGAGGGGGCAGCTTTGGTCTGGGAGAAATCCTCGTCCTTATGGAATTTTTGTAGTCTAAAGCCCAGCACGGGCCGCAGGCTAGTTAGGCAAGTTGGCTTTGAAAGGAGGCACTTTTCCGCAAGAAGCCAAACTCAAGAGCCCACTTGGCAGATGTCATTTTGTAGGGCGCGTTTGGGCCTCCGATGGCAGCCAGGTTTGGAGGAGGGGGCAGCTTTGGTCTGGGAGAAATCCTCGTCCTTATGGAATTTTTGTAGTCTAAAGCCCAGCACGGGCCGCAGGCTAGTTAGGCAAGTTGGCTTTGAAAGGAGGCACTTTTCCGCAAGAAGCCAAACTCAAGAGCCCACTTGGCAGATGTCATTTTGTAGGGCACGTTTGGGCCTCCGATGGCAGCCAGGTTTGGAGGAGGGGGCAGCTTTGGTCTGGGAGGAATCCTCGTCCTTATGGAATTTTTGTAGCAAAAGCCTGGGACGGGACACAGGCAAGTTGGTTTTGAAAGGAGTCACATTTCCCCAAGAAGCCAAACTCAAGAGCCCACTTGACAGGTGTCATTTTGTAGGGCACGTTTGGGCCTCCGATGGCAGCCAGGTTTGGAGGAGGGGGCAGCTTTGGTCTGGGAGAAATCCTCGTCCTTATGGAATTTTTGTAGGCAAAAGCCCTGCATGGGCCGCAGGCAAGTTGACTCCGAAAGGAGGCACTTTTCCCCAGGAAGCCAAACTCAAGAACCCTCAATGCAGGTGTCATTTTGTGGGGCGCGTTTGGGCCTCCGATGGCAGCCAGGTTTGGAGGAGGGGGCAGCTTTGGTCTGGGAGAAATCCTCGTCCTTCTGGAATTTTTGTAGGCAAATCCCAGGACGGGCCGCAGGCAAGTTGGCTTTGAAAGGAGGTACTTCCACCCAAGAAGCCAAACTCAAGAGCCCACTTGGCAGATGTCATTTTGTAGGGCACGTTTGGGCCTCCGATGGCAGCCAGGTTTGGAGGAGGGGGCAGCTTTGGTCTGGGAGAAATCCTCGTCCTTATGGAATTTTTGTAGTCTAAAACCCAGCACGGGCTGCAGGCAAGTTGGCTTTGAAAGGAGGCACTTCCACCCAAGAAGCCAAACTCAAGAGCCCACTTGGCAGATGTCATTTTGTAGGGCACGTTTGGGCCTCCGATGGCAGCCAGGTTTGGAGGAGGGGGCAGCTTTGGTCTGGGAGGAATCCTCGTCCTTATGGAATTTTTGTAGCAAAAGCCTGGGACGGGACACAGGCAAGTTGGTTTTGAAAGGAGTCACATTTCCCCAAGAAGCCAAACTCAAGAGCCCACTTGACAGGTGTCATTTTGTAGGGCACGTTTGGGCCTCCGATGGCAGCCAGGTTTGGAGGAGGGGGCAGCTTTGGTCTGGGAGAAATCCTCGTCCTTCTGGAATTTTTGTAGGCAAAAGCCCAGGACGGGCCGCAGGAAAGTTAGGCAAGTTGGCTTTGAAAGGAGGCACTTTTCCCCAACAAGCCAAACTCAAGAACCCTCAATGCAGATGTCATTTTGTGGGGCGCGTTTGGGCCTCCGATGGCAGCCAGGTTTGGAGGAGGGGGCAGCTTTGGTCTGGGAGAAATCCTCGTCCTTATGGAATTTTTGTAGGCAAAAGCCCAGGACGGGCCGCAGGCAAGTTGGCTTTGAAAGGAGGCACTTCCACCCAAGAAGCCAAACTCAAGAGCCCACTTGGCAGGTGTCATTTTGTAGGGCACGTTTGGGCCTCCAATGGCAGCCAGGTTTGGAGGAGGGGGCAGCTTTGGTCTGGGAGAAATCCTCGTCCTTATGGAATTTTTGGAGGCAAAAGCCCTGCATGGGCCGCAGGCAAGTTGACTGCGAAAGGAGGCACTTTTCCCCAGGAAGCCAAACTCAAGAACCCTCAATGCAGGTGTCATTTTGTGGGGCGCGTTTGGGCCTCCGATGGCAGCCAGGTTTGGAGGAGGGGGCAGCTTTGGTCTGGGAGAAATCCTCGTCCTTCTGGAATTTTTGGAGGCAAAAGCCCAGGACGGGCCGCAGGCAAGTTAGGCAAGTTGGCTCCGAAAGGAGGCACTTTTCCCCAAGAAGCCAAACTCAAGAGCCCACATGGCAGATGTCATTTTGTAGGGCGCATTTGGGCCTCTGATGGCAGCCAGGTTTGGAGGAGGGGGCAGCTTTGGTCTGGGAGAAATCCTCGTCCTTATGGAATTTTTGGAGGCAAAAGCCCAGCATGGGCCGCCGGCAAGTTGACTCCGAAAGGAGGCACTTCCACCCAAGAAGCCAAACTCAAGAGCCCGCTTGGCAGATGTCATTTTGTAGGGCGCGTTTGGGCCTCCGATGGCAGCCAGGTTTGGAGGAGGGGGCAGCTTTGGTCTGGGAGAAATCCTCGTCCTTATGGAATTTTTGTAGGCAAAAGCCCTGCATGGGCCGCAGGCAAGTTGACTCCGAAAGGAGGCACTTTTCCCCAGGAAGCCAAACTCAAGAACCCTCAATGCAGGTGTCATTTTGTGGGGCGAGTTTGGGCCTCCGATGGCAGCCAGGTTTGGAGGAGGGGGCAGCTTTGGTCTGGGAGAAATCCTCGTCCTTATGGAATTTTTGTAGGCAAATCCCAGGACGGGCCGCAGGCAAGTTGGCTTTGAAAGGAGGTACTTCCACCCAAGAAGCCAAACTCAAGAGCCCACTTGGCAGATGTCATTTTGTAGGGCACGTTTGGGCCTCCGATGGCAGCCAGGTTTGGAGGAGGGGGCAGCTTTGGTCTGGGAGAAATCCTCGTCCTTATGGAATTTTTGTAGGCAAAAGCCCTGCATGGGCCGCAGGCAAGTTGACTCCGAAAGGAGGCACTTTTCCCCAGAAAGCCAAACTCAAGAGCCCACTTGGCAGATGTCATTTTGTAGGGCGCGTTTGGGCCTCCGATGGCAGCCAGGTTTGGAGGAGGGGGCAGCTTTGGTCTGGGAGAAATCCTCGTCCTTATGGAATTTTTGTAGGCAAAAACCCCGCATGGGCCGCAGGCAAGTTAGGCAAGTTGCTTTGAAAGGAGGCACTTTTCCCCAAGAAGCCAAACTCAAGGACCCACAATGCAGATGTCATTTTGTAGGGCGCGTTTGGGCCTCCGATGGCAGCCAGGTTTGGAGGAGGAGGCAGCTTTGGTCTGGGAGAAATCCTCGTCCTTATGGAATTTTTGTAGCAAAAGCCCAGGACGGGCCGCAGGCAAGTTAGGCAATTTCGCTCCGAAAGGAGGCACTTTTCCCCAAGAAGCCAAACTCAGGAGCCCACTTGGCAGATGTCATTTTGTAGGGCGTGTTTGGGCCACCGATGGCAGCTAGGTTTGGAGGAGGGGGCAGCTTTGGTCTGGGAGAAATCCTCGTCCTTATGGAATTTTTGTAGGCAAAAGCCCAGGACGGGCCGCAGGCAAGTTGGCTTTGAAAGGAGGCACTTCCACCCAAGAAGCCAAACTCAAGAGCCCACTTGGCAGATGTCATTTTGTAGGGCGCGTTTGGGCCTCCGATGGCAGCCAGGTTTGGAGGAGGGGGCAGCTTTGGTCTGGGAGAAATCCTCGTCCTTCTGGAATTTTTGTAGGCAAAAGCCCTGCATGGGCCGCAGGCAAGTTGACTCCGAAAGGAGGCACTTTTCCCCAGGAAGCCAAACTCAAGAACCCTCAATGCAGGTGTCATTTTGTGGGGCGCGTTTGGGCCTCTGATGGCAGCCAGGTTTGGAGGAGGGGGCAGCTTTGGTCTGGGAGAAATCCTCGTCCTTATGGAATTTTTGTAGTCTAAAGCCCAGCACGGGCCGCAGGCTAGTTTGGCAAGTTGGCTTTTAAAGGAGACACTTTTCCCCAGAAAGCCAAACTCAAGAGCCCACTTGGCAGATGTCATTTTGTAGGGCGCGTTTGGGCCTCCGATGGCAGCCAGGTTTGGAGGAGGGGGCAGCTTTGGTCTGGGAGGAATCCTCGTCCTTATGGAATTTTTGTAGCAAAAGCCCGGGACGGGATGCAGGCAAGTTGGTTTTGAAAGGAGTCACTTTTCCCCAAGAAGCCAAACTCAAGAGCCCACTTGGCAGGTGTCATTTTGTAGGGTACGTTTGGGCCTCCGATGGCAGCCAGGTTTGGAGGAGGGGGCAGCTTTGGTCTGGGAGAAATCCTCGTCCTTCTGGAATTTTTGTAGGCAAAAGCCCTGCATGGGCCGCAGGCAAGTTGACTCCGAAAGGAGGCACTTTTCCCCAGGAAGCCAAACTCAAGAACCCTCAATGCAGGTGTCATTTGGTGGGGCGCGTTTGGGCCTCCGATGGCAGCCAGGTTTGGAGGAGGGGGCAGCTTTGGTCTGGGAGAAATCCTCGTCCTTATGGAATTTTTGTAGGCAAAAGCCCAGGACGGGCCGCAGGCAAGTTGGCTTTGAAAGGAGGTACTTCCACCCAAGAAGCCAAACTCAAGAGCCCACTTGGCAGATGTCATTTTGTAGGGCACGTTTGGGCCTCCGATGGCAGCCAGGTTTGGAGGAGGGGGCAGCTTTGGTCTGGGAGAAATCCTCGTCCTTATGGAATTTTTGTAGGCAAAAGCCCTGCATGGGCCGCAGGCAAGTTGACTCCGAAAGGAGGCACATTTCCCCAGAAAGCCAAACTCAAGAGCCCACTTGGCAGGTGTCATTTTCTAGGGCTCGTTTGGGCCTCCGATGGCAGCCAGGTTTGGAGGAGGGGGCAGCTTTGGTCTGGGAGGAATCCTCGTCCGTATGGAATTTTTGTAGCAAAAGCCCGGGACGGGACGCAGGCAAGTTGGTTTTGAAAGGAGTCACTTTTCCCCAAGAAGCCAAACTCAAGAGCCCACTTGGCAGGTGTCATTTTGTAGGGCGCGTTTGGGCCTCCGATGGCAGCCAGGTTTGGAGGAGGGGGCAGCTTTGGTCTGGGAGAAATCCTCGTCCTTATGGAATTTTTGTAGGGAAAATCCCCGCATGGGCCGCAGGCAAGTTAGGCAAGTTGCTTTGAAAGGAGGCACTTTCCCCCAAGAAGCCAAACTCAAGAACCCACAATGCAGATGTCATTTTGTAGGGCGCGTTTGGGCCTCCGATGGCAGCCAGGTTTGGAGGAGGGGGCAGCTTTGGTCTGGGAGAAATCCTCGTCCTTATGGAATTTTTGTAGCAAAAGCCCAGGATGGGCCGCAGGCAAGTTAGGCAAGTTGGCTCCGAAAGGAGGCACTTTTCCCCAAGAAGCCAAACTCAAGAACCCTCAATGCAGATGTCATTTTGTGGGGCGCGTTTGGGCCTCCGATGGCAGCCAGGTTTGGAGGAGGGGGCAGCTTTGGTCTGGGAGAAATCCTCGTCCTTATGGAATTTTTGTAGTCTAAAGCCCAGCACGGGCTGCAGGCAAGTTGGCTTTGAAAGGAGGCACTTTCCCCCAAGAAGCCACACTAAGGAGCCCACTTGGCAGATGTCATTTTGTAGGGCGCGTTTGGGCCACCGATGGCGGCTAGGTTTGGAGGAGGGGGCAGCTTTGGTCTGGGAGAAATCCTCGTCCTTATGGAATTTATGTAGGCAAAAGCCCAGAATGGGCTGCAGGCTAGTTAGGCAAGTTGGCTTTGAAAGGAGGCACTTTTCCGCAAGAAGCCAAACTCAAGAGCCCACTTGGCAGATGTCATTTTGTAGGGCGCGTTTGGGCCTCCGATGGAAACCAGGTTTGGAGGAGGGGGCAGCTTTGGTCTGGGAGAAATCCTCGTCCTTATGGAATTTTTGTAGGCAAAAGCCCAGGACGGGCCGCAGGCAAGTTGGCTTTGAAAGGAGGCACTTCCACCCAAGAAGCCAAACTCAAGAGCCCACTTGGCAGGTGTCATTTTGTAGGGCACGTTTGGGCCTCCAATGGCAGCCAGGTTTGGAGGAGGGGGCAGCTTTGGTCTGGGAGAAATCCTCGTCCTTCTGGAATTTTTGGAGGCAAAAGCCCTGCATGGGCCGCAGGCAAGTTGACTGCGAAAGGAGGCACTTTTCCCCAGGAAGCCAAACTCAAGAACCCTCAATGCAGGTGTCATTTTGTGGGGCGCGTTTGGGCCTCCGATGGCAGCCAGGTTTGGAGGAGGGGGCAGCTTTGGTCTGGGAGAAATCCTCGTCCTTCTGGAATTTTTGGAGGCAAAAGCCCAGGACGGGCCGCAGGCAAGTTAGGCAAGTTGGCTCCGAAAGGAGGCACTTTTCCCCAAGAAGCCAAACTCAAGAGCCCACATGGCAGATGTCATTTTGTAGGGCGCATTTGGGCCTCTGATGGCAGCCAGGTTTGGAGGAGGGGGCAGCTTTGGTCTGGGAGAAATCCTCGTCCTTATGGAATTTTTGGAGGCAAAAGCCCAGCACGGGCCGCAGGCTAGTTAGGCAAGTTGGCTCCGAAAGGAGGCACTTTTCCCCAAGAAGCCAAACTCAAGAGCGCACTTGGCAGGTGTCATTTTCTAGGGCGCGTTTGGGCCTCCGATGGCAGCCAGGTTTGGAGGAGGGGGCAGCTTTGGTCTGGGAGAAATCCTCGTCCTTATGGAATTTTTGGAGGCAAAAGCCCTGCATGGGCCGCCGGCAAGTTGACTCCGAAAGGAGGCACTTTTCCCCAAGAAGCCAAACTCAAGAGCCCGCTTGGCAGATGTCATTTTGTAGGGCGCGTTTGGGCCTCCGATGTCAGCCAGGTTTGGAGGAGGGGGCAGCTTTGGTCTGGGAGAAATCCTCGTCCTTATGGAATTTTTGTAGGCAAAAACCCCGCATGGGCGGCAGGCAAGTTAGGCATGTTGACTCCGAAAGGAGGCACTTTTCCCCAAGAAGCCAAACTCAAGAACACTCAATGCAGATGTCATTTTGTGGGGCGCGTTTGGGCCTCCGATGGCAGCCAGGTTTGGAGGAGGGGGCAGCTTTGGTCTGGGAGAAATCCTCGTCCTTATGGAATTTTTGTAGGCAAAAGCCCAGAATGGGCTGCAGGCAAGGTAGGCAAGTTGCTTTGAAAGGAGGCACTTTTCCGCAAGAAGCCAAACTCAAGAGCCCACTTGGCAGATGTCATTTTGAAGGGCGCGTTTGGGCCTCCGATGGCAGCCAGGTTTGGAGGAGGGGGCAGCTTTGGTCTGGGAGAAATCCTCGTCCTTATGGAATTTTTGTAGGCAAAAGCCCAGGACGGGCCGCAGGCAAGTTGGCTTTGAAAGGAGGCACTTCCACCCAAGAAACCAAACTCAAGAGCCCACATGGCAGATGTCATTTTGTAGGGCACGTTTGGGCCTCCGATGGCAGCCAGGTTTGGAGGAGGGGGCAGCTTTGGTCTGGGAGGAATCCTCGTCCTTATGGAATTTTTGTAGCAAAAGCCCGGGACGGGACACAGGCAAGTTGGTTTTGAAAGGAGTCACTTTTCCCCAAGAAGCCAAACTCAAGAGCCCACTTGGCAGGTGTCATTTTGTAGGGCACGTTTGGGCCTCCGATGGCAGCCAGGTTTGGAGGAGGGGGCAGCTTTGGTCTGGGAGAAATCCTCGTCCTTATGGAATTTTTGGAGGCAAAAGCCCAGGACAGGCCGCAGGCAAGTTAGGCAAGTTGGCTCCGAAAGGAGGCACTTTTCCCCAAGAAGCCAAACTCCAGAACCCTCAATGCAGATGTCATTTTGTGGGGCGCGTTTGGGCCTCCGATGGCAGCCAGGTTTGGAGGAGGGGGCAGCTTTGGTCTGGGAGAAATCCTCGTCCTTATGGAATTTTTGGAGGCAAAAGCCCTGCATGGGCCGCCGGCAAGTTGACTCCGAAAGGAGGCACTTTTCCCCAAGAAGCCAAACTCAAGAGCCCGCTTGGCAGATGTCATTTTGTAGGGCGCGTTTGGGCCTCCGATGGCAGCCAGGTTTGGCGGAGGGGGCAGCTTTGGTCTGGGAGGAATCCTCGTCCTTATGGAATTTTTGTAGCAAACGTCCGGGACGGGGCGCAGGCAAGTTGGTTTTGAAAGGAGTCACTTTTCCCCAAGAAGCCAAACTCAAGAGCCCACTTGGCAGATGTCATTTTGTAGGGCGCGTTTGGGCCTCCGATGGCAGCCAGGTTTGGAGGAGGGGGCAGCTTTGGTCTGGGAGAAATCCTTGTCCTTCTGGAATTTTTGTAGGCAAAAGCCCAGGACGGGCCGCAGGCAAGTTAGGCAAGTTGGCTTTGAAAGGAGGCACTTTTCCCCAAGAAGCCAAACTCAAGAGCCCACTTGGCAGATGTCATTTTGTAGGGCGCGTTTGGGCCTCCGATGGCAGCCAGGTTTGGAGGAGGGGGCAGCTTTGGTCTGGGAGAAATCCTCGTCCTTATGGAATTTTTGTACTCAAAAGCCCAGGACGGGCCGCAGGCAAGTTAGGCAAGTTGGCTCCGAAAGGAGGCACTTTTCCCCAAGAAGCCAAACTCAAGAACCCACAATGCAGATGTCATTTTGTAGGGCGCGTTTGGGCCTCCGATGGCAGCCAGGTTTGGAGGAGGGGGCAGCTTTGGTCTGTGAGAAATCCTCGTTCTTATGGAATTTTTGTAGGCAAAAGCCCAGGACGGGACGCAGGCAAGTTGGCTTTGAAAGGAGGCACTTTCCCCCAAGAAGCCAAACTCAAGAGCCCACTTGGCAGATGTCATTTTGTAGGGCGCGTTTGGGCCTCCGATGGCAGCCAGGTTTGGAGGAGGGGGCAGCTTTGTTCTGGGAGAAATCCTCGTCCTTATGGAATTTTTGTAGGTAAAAGCCCAGAATGGGCCGCAGGCTAGTTAGGCAAGTTGGCTTTGAAAGGAGGCACTTTTCCGCAAGAAGCCAAACTCAGGAGCCCACTTGGCAGATGTCATTTTGTAGGGCGCGTTTGGGCCTCCGATGGCAGCCAGGTTTGGAGGAGGGGGCAGCTTTGGTCTGGGAGAAATCCTCGTCCTTATGGAATTTTTGGAGGCAAAAGCCCAGGACGGGCCGCAGGCAAGTTGGCTTTGAAAGGAGGCACTTCCACCCAAGAAGCCAAACTCAAGAGCCCACTTGGCAGATGTCATTTTGTAGGGCACGTTTGGGCCTCCGATGGCAGCCAGGTTTGGAGGAGGGGGCAGCTTTGGTCTGGGAGAAATCCTCGTCCTTATGGAATTTTTGTAGTCTAAAACCCAGCACGGGCTGCAGGCAAGTTGGCTTTGAAAGGAGGCACTTCCACCCAAGAAGCCAAACTCAAGAGCCCACTTGGCAGATGTCATTTTGTAGGGCACGTTTGGGCCTCCGATGGCAGCCAGGTTTGGAGGAGGGGGCAGCTTTGGTCTGGGAGGAATCCTCGTCCTTATGGAATTTTTGTAGCAAAAGCCTGGGACGGGACACAGGCAAGTTGGTTTTGAAAGGAGTCACATTTCCCCAAGAAGCCAAACTCAAGAGCCCACTTGACAGGTGTCATTTTGTAGGGCACGTTTGGGCCTCCGATGGCAGCCAGGTTTGGAGGAGGGGACAGCTTTGGCCTGGGAGAAATCCTCGTCCTTCTGGAATTTTTGGAGGCAAAAGCCCAGGACGGGCCGCAGGCAAGTTAGGCAAGTTGGCTTTGAAAGGAGGCACTTTTCCCCAAGAAGCCAAACTCAAGAACCCTCAATGCAGATGTCATTTTGTGGGGCGCGTTTGGGCCTCCGATGGCAGCCAGGTTTGGAGGAGGGGGCAGCTTTGGTCTGGGAGAAATCCTCGTCCTTATGGAATTTTTGTAGTCTAAAGCCCAGCACGGGCCGCAGGCTAGTTAGGCAAGTTGGCTTTGAAAGGAGGCACTTTTCCGCAAGAAGCCAAACTCAAGAGCCCACTTGGCAGATGTCATTTTGTAGGGCGCGTTTGGGCCTCCGATGGCAGCCAGGTTTGGAGGAGGGGGCAGCTTTGGTCTGGGAGAAATCCTCGTCCTTATGGAATTTTTGTAGTCTAAAGCCCAGCACGGGCCGCAGGCTAGTTAGGCAAGTTGGCTTTGAAAGGAGGCACTTTTCCGCAAGAAGCCAAACTCAAGAGCCCACTTGGCAGATGTCATTTTGTAGGGCACGTTTGGGCCTCCGATGGCAGCCAGGTTTGGAGGAGGGGGCAGCTTTGGTCTGGGAGGAATCCTCGTCCTTATGGAATTTTTGTAGCAAAAGCCTGGGACGGGACACAGGCAAGTTGGTTTTGAAAGGAGTCACATTTCCCCAAGAAGCCAAACTCAAGAGCCCACTTGACAGGTGTCATTTTGTAGGGCACGTTTGGGCCTCCGATGGCAGCCAGGTTTGGAGGAGGGGGCAGCTTTGGTCTGGGAGAAATCCTCGTCCTTATGGAATTTTTGTAGGCAAAAGCCCTGCATGGGCCGCAGGCAAGTTGACTCCGAAAGGAGGCACTTTTCCCCAGGAAGCCAAACTCAAGAACCCTCAATGCAGGTGTCATTTTGTGGGGCGCGTTTGGGCCTCCGATGGCAGCCAGGTTTGGAGGAGGGGGCAGCTTTGGTCTGGGAGAAATCCTCGTCCTTCTGGAATTTTTGTAGGCAAATCCCAGGACGGGCCGCAGGCAAGTTGGCTTTGAAAGGAGGTACTTCCACCCAAGAAGCCAAACTCAAGAGCCCACTTGGCAGATGTCATTTTGTAGGGCACGTTTGGGCCTCCGATGGCAGCCAGGTTTGGAGGAGGGGGCAGCTTTGGTCTGGGAGAAATCCTCGTCCTTATGGAATTTTTGTAGTCTAAAACCCAGCACGGGCTGCAGGCAAGTTGGCTTTGAAAGGAGGCACTTCCACCCAAGAAGCCAAACTCAAGAGCCCACTTGGCAGATGTCATTTTGTAGGGCACGTTTGGGCCTCCGATGGCAGCCAGGTTTGGAGGAGGGGGCAGCTTTGGTCTGGGAGGAATCCTCGTCCTTATGGAATTTTTGTAGCAAAAGCCTGGGACGGGACACAGGCAAGTTGGTTTTGAAAGGAGTCACATTTCCCCAAGAAGCCAAACTCAAGAGCCCACTTGACAGGTGTCATTTTGTAGGGCACGTTTGGGCCTCCGATGGCAGCCAGGTTTGGAGGAGGGGGCAGCTTTGGTCTGGGAGAAATCCTCGTCCTTCTGGAATTTTTGTAGGCAAAAGCCCAGGACGGGCCGCAGGAAAGTTAGGCAAGTTGGCTTTGAAAGGAGGCACTTTTCCCCAACAAGCCAAACTCAAGAACCCTCAATGCAGATGTCATTTTGTGGGGCGCGTTTGGGCCTCCGATGGCAGCCAGGTTTGGAGGAGGGGGCAGCTTTGGTCTGGGAGAAATCCTCGTCCTTATGGAATTTTTGTAGTCTAAAGCCCAGCACGGGCCGCAGGCTAGTTAGGCAAGTTGGCTTTGAAAGGAGGCACTTTTCCGCAAGAAGCCAAACTCAAGAGCCCACTTGGCAGATGTCATTTTGTAGGGCGCGTTTGGGCCTCCGATGGCAGCCAGGTTTGGAGGAGGGGGCAGCTTTGGTCTGGGAGAAATCCTCGTCCTTATGGAATTTTTGTAGGCAAAAGCCCAGGACGGGACGCAGGCAAGTTGGCTTTGAAAGGAGGCACTTCCACCCAAGAAGCCAAACTCAAGAGCCCACTTGGCAGGTGTCATTTTGTAGGGCACGTTTGGGCCTCCGATGGCAGCCAGGTTTGGAGGAGGGGGCAGCTTTGGTCTGGGAGAAATCCTCGTCCTTATGGAATTTTTGTAGGCAAAAGCCCTGCATGGGCCGCCGGCAAGTTGACTCCGAAAGGAGGCACTTTTCCCCAGGAAGCCAAACTCAAGAACCCTCAATGCAGGTGTCATTTTGTGGGGCGCGTTTGGGCCTCCGATGGCAGCCAGGTTTGGAGGAGGGGGCAGCTTTGGTCTGGGAGAAATCCTCGTCCTTATGGAATTTTTGTAGGCAAATCCCAGGACGGGCCGCAGGCAAGTTGGCTTTGAAAGGAGGCACTTTCCCCCAAGAAGCCAAACTCAAGAGCCCACTAGGCAGATGTCATTTTGTAGGGCACGTTTGGGCCTCCGATGGCAGCCAGGTTTGGAGGAGGGGGCAGCTTTGGTCTGGGAGAAATCCTCGTCCTTATGGAATTTTTGTAGTCTAAAACCCAGCGCGGGCTGCAGGCAAGTTGGCTTTGAAAGGAGGCACTTCCACCCAAGAAGCCAAACTCAAGAGCCCACTTGGCAGATGTCATTTTGTAGGGCACGTTTGGGCCTCCGATGGCAGCCAGGTTTGGAGGAGGGGGCAGCTTTGGTCTGGGAGGAATCCTCGTCCTTCTGGAATTTTTGTAGGCAAAAGCCCTGCATGGGCCGCTGGCAAGTTGACTCCGAAGGGAGGCACTTTTCCCCAGGAAGCCAAAATCAAGAGCCCTCAATGCAGGTGTCATTTTGTAGGGCGCGTTTGGTCCTCCGATGGCAGCCAGGTTTGGAGGAGGGGGCAGCTTTGGTCTGGGAGAAATCCTCGTCCTTATGGAATTTTTGTAGTCTAAAGCCCAGCACGGGCCGCAGGCTAGTTAGGCAAGTTGGCTTTGAAAGGAGGCACTTTTCCCCAAGAAGCCAAACTCAAGAGCCCACTTGGCAGATGTCATTTTGTAGGGCGCGTTTGGGCCTCCGATGGCAGCCAGGTTTGGAGGAGGGGGCAGCTTTGGTCTGGGAGGAATCCTCGTCCTTATGGAATTTTTGTAGGCAACAGCCCAGGACGGGCCGCAGGCAAGTTGGCTTTGAAAGGAGGTACTTCCACCCAAGAAGCCAAACTCAAGAGCCCACTTGGCAGGTGTCATTTTGTAGGGCGCGTTTGGGCCTCCGATGACAGCCAGGTTTGGAGGAGGGGGCTGCTTTGGTCTGGGAGAAATCCTCGTCCTTATGGAATTTTTGTAGGCAAAAGCCCTGCATGGGCCGCAGGCAAGTTGAGTCCGAAAGGAGGCACTTTTCCCCAGAAAGCCAAACTCAAGAGCCCACTTGGCAGATGTCATTTTGTAGGGCGCGTTTGGGCCTCCGATGGCAGCCAGGTTTGGAGGAGGGGGCAGCTTTGGTCTGGGAGGAATCCTCGTCCTTATGGAATTTTTTTAGCAAAAGCCCGGGACGGGACGCAGGCAAGTTGGTTTTGAAAGGAGTCACTTTACCCCAAGAAGCCAAACTCAAGAGCCCACTTGGCAGGTGTCATTTTGTAGGGCGCGTTTGGGCCTCCGATGTCAGCCAGGTTTGGAGGAGGGGGCAGCTTTGGTCTGGGAGAAATCCTCGTCCTTATGGAATTTTTGTAGGCAAAAACCCCGCATGGGCCGCAGGCAAGTTAGGCAAGTTGGCTTTGAAAGGAGGCACTTTTCCCCAAGAAGCCAAACTCAAGAGCCCACTTGGCAGGTGTCATTTTGTAGGGCGCGTTTGGGCCTCCGATGGCAGCCAGGTTTGGAGGAGGGGGCAGCTTTGGTCTGGGAGAAATCCTCGTCCTTCTGGAATTTTTGTAGCAAAAGCCCAGGACGGGCCGCAGGCAAGTTAGGCAAGTTGGCTCCGAAAGGAGGCACTTTTCCCCAAGAAGCCAAACTCAAGAACCCTCAATGCAGATGTCATTTTGTGGGGCGCGTTTGGGCCTCCGATGGCAGCCAGGTTTGGAGGAGGGGGCAGCTTTGGTCTGGGAGAAATCCTCGTCCTTATGGAATTTTTGTAGTCTAAAGCCCAGCACGGGCTGCAGGCAAGTTGGCTTTGAAAGGAGGCACTTTCCCCCAAGAAGCCAAACTCAGGAGCCCACTTGGCAGATGTAATTTTGTAGGGCGCGTTTGGGCCTCCGATGGCAGCCAGGTTTGGAGGAGGGGGCAGCTTTGGTCTGGGAGAAATCCTCGTCCTTATGGAATTTTTGTAGGCAAAAGCCCAGCACGGGCCGCAGGCAAGTTGTCTTTGAAAGGAGATACTTCCACCCAAGAAGCCAAACTCAAGAGCCCACTTGGCAGATGTCATTTTGTAGGGCGCGTTTGGGCCTCCGATGGCAGCCAGGTTTGGAGGAGGGGGCAGCTTTGGTCTGGGAGAAATCCTCGTCCTTATGGAATTTTTGTAGGCAAAAGCCCAGGACGGGCCGCAGGCAAGTTGGCTTTGAAAGGAGGCACTTCCACCCAAGAAGCCAAACTCAAGAGCCCACTTGGCAGATGTCATTTTGTAGGGCACGTTTGGGCCTCCGATGGCAGCCAGGTTTGGAGGAGGGGGCAGCTTTGGTCTGGGAGAAATCCTCGTCCTTCTGGAATTTTTGTAGGCAAAAGCCCTGCATGGGCCGCCGGCAAGTTGACTCCGAAAGGAGGCACTTTTCCCCAAGAAGCCAAACTCAAGAGCCCACTTGGCAGATGTCATTTTATAGGGCGCGTTTGGGCCTCCGATGGCAGCCAGGTTTGGAGGAGGGGGCAGCTTTGGTCTGGGAGAAATCCTTGTACTTATGGAATTTTTGTAGGCAAAAGCCCAGGACGGGCCGCAGGCAAGTTAGGCATGTTGGTTTTGAAAGGAGGCACTTTTCCCCAAGAAGCCAAACTCAAGAACCCGCAATGCAGATGTCCTTTTGTAGGGCGCGTTTGGGCCTCTGATGGCAGCCAGGTTTGGAGGAGGGGGCAGCTTTGGTCTGGGAGAAATCCTCGTCCTTATGGAATTTTTGTACTCAAAAGCCCAGGACGGGCCGCAGGCAAGTTAGGCATTTTGGCTCCGAAAGGAAGCACTTTTCCCCAAGAAGCCAAACTCAAGAGCCCACTTGGCAGATGTCATTTTGTAGGGCGCGTTTGGGCCTCCGATGGCAGCCAGGTTTGGAGGAGGGGGCAGCTTTGGTCTGGGAGAAATCCCCGTCCTTATGGAATTTTTGTCGGCAAAAGCCCTGCATGGGCCGCAGGCAAGTTGACTCCGAAAGGAGGCACTTTTCCCCAGGAAGCCAAACTCAAGAGCCCACTTGGCAGATGTCATTTTGTAGGGCGCGTTCGGGCCTCGATGGCAGCCAGGTTTGGAGGAGGGGGCAGCTTTGGTCTGGGAGAAATCCTCGTCCTTCTGGAATTTTTGGAGGCAAAAGCCCACGAAGGGCCGCAGGCAAGTTAGGCAAGTTGGCTCCGAAAGGAGGCACTTTTCCCCAAGAAGCCAAACTCAAGAACCCTCAATGCAGATGTCATTTTGTGGGGCGCGTTTGGGCCTCCGATGGCAGCCAGGTTTGGAGGAGGGGGCAGCTTTGGTCTGGGAGAAATCCTCGTCCTTATGGAATTTTTGTAGTCTAAAGCCCAGCACGGGCTGCAGGCAAGTTGGCTCCGAAAGGAGGCACTTTCCCCCAAGAAGCCAAACTCAGGAGCCCACTTGGCAGATGTCATTTTGTAGGGCGCGTTTGGGCCACCGATGGCAGCTAGGTTTGGAGGAGGGGGCAGCTTTGGTCTGGGAGGAATCCTCGTCCGTATGGAATTTTTGTAGGCAAAAGCCCAGAATGGGCTGCAGGCTAGTTAGGCAAGTTGGCTTTGAAAGGAGGCACTTTTCCGCAAGAAGCCAATCTCAAGAGCCCACTTGGCAGATGTCATTTTGTAGGGCGCGTTTGGGCCTCCGATGGCAGCCAGGTTTGGAGGAGGGGGCAGCTTTGGTCTGGGAGAAATCCTCGTCCTTATGGAATTTTTGTAGGCAAAAGCCCAGGACGGGCCGCAGGCAAGTTGGCTTTGAAAGGAGGCACTTCCACCCAAGAAGCCAAACTCAAGAGCCCACTTGGCAGGTGTCATTTTGTAGGGCACGTTTGGGCCTCCGATGGCAGCCAGGTTTGGAGGAGGGGGCAGCTTTGGTCTGGGAGAAATCCTCGTCCTTCTGGAATTTTTGTAGGCAAAAGCCCAGGACGTGCCGCAGGCAAGTTGACTCCGAAAGGAGGCACTTTTCCCCAGGAAGCCAAACTCAAGAACCCTCAATGCAGGTGTCATTTTGTGGGGCGCGTTTGGGCCTCCGATGGCAGCCAGGTTTGGAGGAGGGGGCAGCTTTGGTCTGGGAGAAATCCTCGTCCTTCTGGAATTTTTGGAGGCAAAAGCCCAGGACGGGCCGCCGGCAAGTTAGGCAAGTTGGCTCCGAAAGGAGGCACTTTTCCCCAAGAAGCCAAACTCAAGAGCCCACTTGGCAGATGTCATTTTGTGGGGCGCGTTTGGGCCTCTGATGGCAGCCAGGTTTGGAGGAGGGGGCAGCTTTGGTCTGGGAGAAATCCTCGTCCTTATGGAATTTTTGTAGTCTAAAGCCCAGCACGGGCCGCAGGCTAGTTAGGCAAGTTGGCTTTGAAAGGAGGCACTTTTCCGCAAGAAGCCAATCTCAAGAGCCCACTTGGCAGATGTCATTTTGTAGGGCGCGTTTGGGCCTCCGATGGCAGCCAGGTTTGGAGGAGGGGGCAGCTGTGGTCTGGGAGAAATCCTCGTCCTTATGGAATTTTTGTAGGCAAAAGCCCAGGACCGGCCGCAGGCAAGTTGGCTTTGAAAGGAGGCACTTCCACCCAAGAAGCCAAACTCAAGAGCCCACTTGGCAGGTGTCATTTTGTAGGGCACGTTTGGGCCTCCGATGGCAGCCAGGTTTGGAGGCTGGGGCAGCTTTGGTCTGGGAGAAATCCTCGTCCTTCTGGAATTTTTGTAGGCAAAAGCCCTGCATGTGCCGCAGGATAGTTGACTCCGAAAGGAGGCACTTTTCCCCAGGAAGCCAAACTCAAGAACCCTCAATGCAGGTGTCATTTTGTGGGGCGCGTTTGGGCCTCCGATGGCAGCCAGGTTTGGAGGAGGGGGCAGCTTTGGTCTGGGAGAAATCCTCGTCCTTCTGGAATTTTTGGAGGCAAAAGCCCAGGACGGGCCGCAGGCAAGTTAGGCAAGTTGGCTCCGAAAGGAGGCACTTTTCCCCAAGAAGCCAAACTCAAGAGCCCACTTGGCAGATGTCATTTTGTGGGGCGCATTTGGGCCTCTGATGGCAGGCAGGTTTGGAGGAGGGGGCAGCTTTGGTCTGGGAGAAATCCTCGTCCTTATGGAATTTTTGTAGTCTAAAGCCCAGAACGGACCGCAGGCTAGTTAGGCAAGTTGGCTTTGAAAGGAGGCACTTTCCCCCAAGAAGCCAAACTCAAGAGCCCACTTGGCAGATGTCATTTTGTAGGGCGCGTTTGGGCCTCCAATGGCAGCCATGTTTGGAGGAGGGGGCAGCTTTGGTCTGGGAGAAATCCTCGTCCTTATGGAATTTTTGTAGGCACAAGCCCAGGACGTGCCGCAGGCAAGTTGGCTTTGAAAGGAGGCACTTCCACCCAAGAAGCCAAACTCAAGAGCCCACTTGGCAGGTGTCATTTTGTAGGGCACGTTTGGGCCTCCGATGGCAGCCAGGTTTGGAGGAGGGGGCAGCTTTGGTCTGGGAGAAATCCTCGTCCTTATGGAATTTTTGTAGGCAAAAGCCCAGGACGGGCCGCAGGCAAGTTGGCTTTGAAAGGAGGCACTTCCACCCAAGAAGCCAAATTCAAGAGCCCACTTGGCAGATGTCATTTTGTAGGGCACGTTTGGGCCTCCGATGGCAGCCAGGTTTGGAGGATGGGGCAGCTTTGGTCTGGGAGAAATCCTCGTCCTTGTGGAATTTTTGTAGCAAAAGCCCGGGACGGGACACAGGCACGTTGGTTTTGAAAGGAGTCACTTTTCCCCAAGAAGCCAAACTCAAGAGCCCACTTGGCAGGTGTCATTTTGTAGGGCGCGTTTGGGCCTCTGATGGCAGCCAGGTTTGGAGGAGGGGGCAGCTTTGGCCTGGAAGAAATCCTCGTCCTTATGGAATTTTTGGAGGCAAAAGCCCAGGACGGGCCGCAGGCAAGTTAGGCAAGTTGGCCCCGAAAGGAGGCACTTTTCCCCAAGAAGCCAAACTGAAGAACCCTCAATGCGGATGTCATTTTGTGGGGCGCGTTTGGGCCTCCGATGGCAGCCAGGTTTGGAGGAGGGGGCAGCTTTGGTCTGGGAGAAATCCTCGTCCTTATGGAATTTTTGTAGCAAAAGCCCGGGACGGGACACAGGCAAGTTGGTTTTGAAAGGAGTCACTTTTTCCCAAGAAGCCAAACTCAAGAGCCCACTTGGCAGGTGTCATTTTGTAGGGCACGTTTGGGCCTCCGATGGCAGCCAGGTTTGGAGGAGGGGGCAGCTTTGGCCTGGGAGAAATCCTCGTCCTTCTGGAATTTTTGGAGGCAAAAGCCCAGGATGGGCCGCAGGCAAGTTAGGCAAGTTGGCTTTGAAAGGAGGCACTTTTCCCCAAGAAGCCAAACTCAAGAGCCCACTTGGCAGATGTCATTTTGTAGGGCGCGTTTGGGCCTCCGATGGCAGCCAGGTTTGGAGGAGGGGGCAGCTTTGGTCTGGGAGAAATCCTCGTCCTTATGGAATTTTTGTAGGCAAAAGCCCAGGACGGGCCGCAGGCAAGTTAGGCAAGTTGGCTCCGAAAGGAGGCACTTTTCCCCAAGAAGCCAAACTCAAGAACCCACAATGCAGATGTCATTTTCTAGGGCGCGTTTGGGCCTCCGATGGCAGCCAGGTTTGGAGGAGGGGGCAGCTTTGGTCTGGGGGAAATCCTCGTTCTTATGGAATTTTTGTAGGCAAAAGCCCAGGACGGGACGCAGGCAAGTTGGCTTTGATAGGAGGCACTTTCCCCCAAGAAGCCAAACTCAAGAGCCCACTTGGCAGATGTCATTTTGTAGGGCGCGTTTGGGCCTCCGATGGCAGCCAGGTTTGGAGGAGGGGGCAGCTTTGGTCTGGGAGAAATCCTCGTCCTTCTGGAATTTTTGTAGGCAAAAGCCCAGGACGGGCCGCAGGCAAGTTGGCTTTGAAAGGAGGCACTTCCACCCAAGAAGCCAAACTGAAGAGCCCACTTGGCAGATGTCATTTTGTAGGGCACGTTTGGGCCTCCGATGGCAGCCAGGTTTGGAGGAGGGGGCAGCTTTGGTCTGGGAGAAATCCTCGTCCTTATGGAATTTTTGTAGTCTAAAACCCAGCACGGGCCGCAGGCAAGTTGGCTTTGAAAGGAGGCACTTTCCCCCAAGAAGCCAAACTCAGGAGCCCACTTGGCAGATGTCATTTTGTCGGGCGCGTTTGGGCCACCGATGGCAGCTAGGTTTGGAGGAGGGGGCAGCTTTGGTCTGGGAGAAATCCTCGTCCTTATGGAATTTTTGTAGGCAAAAGCCCAGAATGGGCTGCAGGCTAGTTAGGCAAGTTGGCTTTGAAAGGAGGCACTTTTCCGCAAGAAGCCAAACTCAAGAGCCCACTTGGCAGATGTCATTTTGTAGGGCGTGTTTGGGCCTCTGATGGCAGCCAGGTTTGGAGGAGGGGGCAGCTTTGGTCTGGGAGAAATCCTCGTCCTTATGGAATTTTTGTAGGCAAAAGCCCAGGACGGGCCGCAGGCAAGTTGGCTTTGAAAGGAGTCACTTTACCCCAAGAAGCCAAACTCAAGAGCCCACTTGGCAGATGTCATTTTGTAGGGCACGTTTGGGCCTCCGATGGCAGCCAGGTTTGGAGGAGGGTGCAGCTTTGGTCTGGGAGGAATCCTCGTTCTTATGGAATTTTTGTAGCTAAAGCCCGGGACGGGACACAGGCAAGTTGGTTTTGAAAGGAGTCACATTTCCCCAAGAAGCCAAACTCAAGAGCCCACTTGACAGGTGTCATTTTGTAGGGCACGTTTGGGCCTCCGATGGCAGCCAGGTTTGGAGGAGGGGGCAGCTTTGGCCTGGGAGAAATCCTCGTCTTTCTGGAATTTTTGGAGGCAAAAGCCCAGGACGGGCCGCAGGCAAGTTAGGCAAGTTGGCTTTGAAAGGAGGCACTTTTCCCCAAGAAGCCAAACTCAAGAACCCTCAATGCAGATGTCATTTTGTGGGGCGCGTTTGGGCCTCCGATGGCAGCCAGGTTTGGAGGAGGGGGCAGCTTTGGTCTGGGAGAAATCCTCGTCCTTATGGAATTGTTGTAGTCTAAATCCCAGCACGGGCCGCAGGCTAGTTAGGCAAGTTGGCTTTGAAAGGAGGCACTTTTACGCAAGAAGCCAATCTCAAGAGCCCACTTGGCAGATGTCATTTTGTAGGGCGCGTTTGGGCCTCCGATGGCAGCCAGGTTTGGAGGAGGGGGCAGCTTTGGTCTGGGAGAAATCCTCGTCCTTATGGAATTTTTGTAGGCAAAAGCCCAGGACGGGACGCAGGCAAGTTGGCTTTGAAAGGAGGCACTTCCACCCAAGAAGCCAAACTCAAGAGCCCACTTGGCAGGTGTCATTTTGTAGGGCACGTTTGGGCCTCCGATGGCAGCCAGGTTTGGAGGAGGGGGCAGCTTTGGTCTGGGAGAAATCCTCGTCCTTCTGGAATTTTTGTAGGCAAAAGCCCTGCATGGGCCGCCGGCAAGTTGACTCCGAAAGGAGGCACTTTTCCCCAAGAAGCCAAACTCAAGAACCCTCAATGCAGGTGTCATTTTGTGGGGCGAGTTTGGGCCTCCGATGGCAGCCAGGTTTGGAGGAGGGGGCAGCTTTGGTCTGGGAGAAATCCTCGTCCTTATGGAATTTTTGTAGGCAAATCCCAGGACGGGCCGCAGGCAAGTTGGCTTTGAAAGGAGGTACTTCCACCCAAGAAGCCAAACTCAAGAGCCCACTTGGCAGATGTCATTTTGTAGGGCACGTTTGGGCCTCCGATGGCAGCCAGGTTTGGAGGAGGGGGCAGCTTTGGTCTGGGAGAAATCCTCGTCCTTATGGAATTTTTGTAGGCAAAAGCCCTGCATGGGCCGCAGGCAAGTTGACTCCGAAAGGAGGCACTTTTCCCCAGAAAGCCAAACTCAAGAGCCCACTTGGCAGATGTCATTTTGTAGGGCGCGTTTGGGCCTCCGATGGCAGCCAGGTTTGGAGGAGGGGGCAGCTTTGGTCTGGGAGGAATCCTCGTCCTTATGGAATTTTTGTAGCAAAAGCCCGGGACGGGACGCAGGCAAGTTGGTTTTGAAAGGAGTCACTTTTCCCCAAGAAGCCAAACTCAAGAGCCCACTTGGCAGGTGTCATTTTGTAGGGCACGTTTGGGCCTCCGATGTCAGCCAGGTTTGGAGGAGGGGGCAGCTTTGGTCTGGGAGAAATCCTCGTCCTTATGGAATTTTTGTAGGCAAAAACCCCGCATGGGCCGCAGGCAAGTTAGGCAAGTTGGCTTTGAAAGGAGGCACTTTTCCGCAAGAAGCCAAACTCAAGAGCCCACTTGGCAGATGTCATTTTGTAGGGCGCGTTTGGGCCTCCGATGGCAGCCAGGTTTGGAGGAGGGGGCAGCTTTGGTCTGGGAGAAATCCTCGTCCTTATGGAATTTTTGGAGGCAAAAGCCCAGGACGGGCCGCAGGCAAGTTGGCTTTGAAAGGAGGCACTTCCACCCAAGAAGCCAAACTCAAGAGCCCACTTGGCAGGTGTCATTTTGTAGGGCACGTTTGGGCCTCCGATGGCAGCCAGGTTTGGAGGAGGGGGCAGCTTTGGTCTGGGAGGAATCCTCGTCCTTATGGAATTTTTGAAGCAAAAGCCCGGGACGGGACACAGGCAAGTTGGTTTTGAAAGGAGTCACATTTCCCCAAGAAGCCAAACTCAAGAGCCCACTTGACAGGTGTCATTTTGTAGGGCACGTTTGGGCCTCCGATGGCAGCCAGGTTTGGAGGAGGGGGCAGCTTTGGCCTGGGAGAAATCCTCGTCTTTCTGGAATTTTTGGAGGCAAAAGCCCAGGACGTGCCGCAGGCAAGTTAGGCAAGTTGGCTTTGAAAGGAGGCACTTTACCCCAAGAAGCCAAACTCAAGAACCCTCAATGCAGATGTCATTTTGTGGGGCGCGTTTGGGCCTCCGATGGCAGCCAGGTTTGGAGGAGGGGGCAGCTTTGGTCTGGGAGAAATCCTCGTCCTTATGGAATTGTTGTAGTCTAAATCCCAGCACGGGCCGCAGGCTAGTTAGGCAAGTTGGCTTTGAAAGGAGGCACTTTTCCGCAAGAAGCCAAACTCAAGAGCCCACTTGGCAGATGTCATTTTGTAGGGCGCGTTTGGGCCTCCGATGGCAGCCAGGTTTGGAGGAGGGGGCAGCTTTGGTCTGGGAGAAATCCTCGTCCTTATGGAATTTTTGTAGGCAAAAGCCCAGGACGGGACGCAGGCAAGTTGGCTTTGAAAGGAGG
This sequence comes from Cinclus cinclus, assembly GCF_963662255.1. Classification (NCBI taxonomy): domain Eukaryota; kingdom Metazoa; phylum Chordata; class Aves; order Passeriformes; family Cinclidae; genus Cinclus; species Cinclus cinclus. The sequence continues at coordinate 341,383 of NW_026912157.1, read as the reverse complement.
CACTTCCACCCAAGAAGCCAAACTCAAGAGCCCACTTGGCAGGTGTCATTTTGTAGGGCACGTTTGGGCCTCCGATGGCAGCCAGGTTTGGAGGAGGGGGCAGCTTTGGTCTGGGAGAAATCCTCGTCCTTCTGGAATTTTTGTAGGCAAAAGCCCTGCATGGGCCGCAGGCAAGTTGACTCCGAAAGGAGGCACTTTTCCCCAGGAAGCCAAACTCAAGAACCCTCAATGCAGGTGTCATTTTGTGGGGCGAGTTTGGGCCTCCGATGGCAGCCAGGTTTGGAGGAGGGGGCAGCTTTGGTCTGGGAGAAATCCTCGTCCTTATGGAATTTTTGTAGGCAAATCCCAGGACGGGCCGCAGGCAAGTTGGCTTTGAAAGGAGGTACTTCCACCCAAGAAGCCAAACTCAAGAGCCCACTTGGCAGATGTCATTTTGTAGGGCACGTTTGGGCCTCCGATGGCAGCCAGGTTTGGAGGAGGGGGCAGCTTTGGTCTGGGAGAAATCCTCGTCCTTATGGAATTTTTGTAGGCAAAAGCCCTGCATGGGCCGCAGGCAAGTTGACTCCGAAAGGAGGCACTTTTCCCCAGAAAGCCAAACTCAAGAGCCCACTTGGCAGATGTCATTTTGTAGGGCGCGTTTGGGCCTCCGATGGCAGCCAGGTTTGGAGGAGGGGGCAGCTTTGGTCTGGGAGAAATCCTCGTCCTTATGGAATTTTTGTAGGCAAAAACCCCGCATGGGCCGCAGGCAAGTTAGGCAAGTTGCTTTGAAAGGAGGCACTTTTCCCCATGAAGCCAAACTCAAGGACCCACAATGCAGATGTCATTTTGTAGGGCGCGTTTGGGCCTCCGATGGCAGCCAGGTTTGGAGGAGGAGGCAGCTTTGGTCTGGGAGAAATCCTCGTCCTTATGGAATTTTTGTAGCAAAAGCCCAGGACGGGCCGCAGGCAAGTTAGGCAATTTCGCTCCGAAAGGAGGCACTTTTCCCCAAGAAGCCAAACTCAGGAGCCCACTTGGCAGATGTCATTTTGTAGGGCGTGTTTGGGCCACCGATGGCAGCTAGGTTTGGAGGAGGGGGCAGCTTTGGTCTGGGAGAAATCCTCGTCCTTATGGAATTTTTGTAGGCAAAAGCCCAGGACGGGCCGCAGGCAAGTTGGCTTTGAAAGGAGGCACTTCCACCCAAGAAGCCAAACTCAAGAGCCCACTTGGCAGATGTCATTTTGTAGGGCGCGTTTGGGCCTCCGATGGCAGCCAGGTTTGGAGGAGGGGGCAGCTTTGGTCTGGGAGAAATCCTCGTCCTTCTGGAATTTTTGTAGGCAAAAGCCCTGCATGGGCCGCAGGCAAGTTGACTCCGAAAGGAGGCACTTTTCCCCAGGAAGCCAAACTCAAGAACCCACAATGCAGGTGTCATTTTGTGGGGCGCGTTTGGGCCTCTGATGGCAGCCAGGTTTGGAGGAGGGGGCAGCTTTGGTCTGGGAGAAATCCTCGTCCTTATGGAATTTTTGTAGTCTAAAGCCCAGCACGGGCCGCAGGCTAGTTTGGCAAGTTGGCTTTTAAAGGAGGCACTTTTCCCCAGAAAGCCAAACTCAAGAGCCCACTTGGCAGATGTCATTTTGTAGGGCGCGTTTGGGCCTCCGATGGCAGCCAGGTTTGGAGGAGGGGGCAGCTTTGGTCTGGGAGGAATCCTCGTCCTTATGGAATTTTTGTAGCAAAAGCCCGGGACGGGATGCAGGCAAGTTGGTTTTGAAAGGAGTCACTTTTCCCCAAGAAGCCAAACTCAAGAGCCCACTTGGCAGGTGTCATTTTGTAGGGTACGTTTGGGCCTCCGATGGCAGCCAGGTTTGGAGGAGGGGGCAGCTTTGGTCTGGGAGAAATCCTCGTCCTTCTGGAATTTTTGTAGGCAAAAGCCCAGGACGGGCCGCAGGCAAGTTGGCTTTGAAAGGAGGTACTTCCACCCAAGAAGCCAAACTCAAGAGCCCACTTGGCAGATGTCATTTTGTAGGGCACGTTTGGGCCTCCGATGGCAGCCAGGTTTGGAGGAGGGGGCAGCTTTGGTCTGGGAGAAATCCTCGTCCTTATGGAATTTTTGTAGGCAAAAGCCCTGCATGGGCCGCAGGCAAGTTGACTCCGAAAGGAGGCACATTTCCCCAGAAAGCCAAACTCAAGAGCCCACTTGGCACATGTCATTTTGTAGGGCGCGTTTGGGCCTCCGATGGCAGCCAGGTTTGGAGGAGGGGGCAGCTTTGGTCTGGGAGGAATCCTCGTCCGTATGGAATTTTTGTAGCAAAAGCCCGGGACGGGACGCAGGCAAGTTGGTTTTGAAAGGAGTCACTTTTCCCCAAGAAGCCAAACTCAAGAGCCCACTTGGCAGGTGTCATTTTGTAGGGCGCGTTTGGGCCTCCGATGGCAGCCAGGTTTGGAGGAGGGGGCAGCTTTGGTCTGGGAGAAATCCTCGTCCTTATGGAATTTTTGTAGGGAAAATCCCCGCATGGGCCGCAGGCAAGTTAGGCAAGTTGCTTTGAAAGGAGGCACTTTCCCCCAAGAAGCCAAACTGAAGAACCCACAATGCAGATGTCATTTTGTAGGGCGCGTTTGGGCCTCCGATGGCAGCCAGGTTTGGAGGAGGGGGCAGCTTTGGTCTGGGAGAAATCCTCGTCCTTATGGAATTGTTGTAGTCTAAATCCCAGCACGGGCCGCAGGCTAGTTAGGCAAGTTGGCTTTGAAAGGAGGCACTTTTCCGCAAGAAGCCAAACTCAAGAGCCCACTTGGCAGATGTCATTTTGTAGGGCGCGTTTGGGCCTCCGATGGCAGCCAGGTTTGGAGGAGGGGGCAGCTTTGGTCTGGGAGAAATCCTCGTCCTTATGGAATTTTTGTAGGCAAAAACCCCGCATGGGCCGCAGGCAAGTTGGCTTTGAAAGGAGGCACTTCCACCCAAGAAGCCAAACTCAAGAGCCCACTTGGCAGGTGTCATTTTGTAGGGCACGTTTGGGCCTCCAATGGCAGCCAGGTTTGGAGGAGGGGGCAGCTTTGGTCTGGGAGAAATCCTCGTCCTTCTGGAATTTTTGTAGGCAAAAGCCCTGCATGGGCCGCAGGCAAGTTGACTCCGAAAGGAGGCACTTTTCCCCAGGAAGCCAAACTCAAGAACCCTCAATGCAGGTGTCATTTTGTGGGGCGAGTTTGGGCCTCCGATGGCAGCCAGGTTTGGAGGAGGGGGCAGCTTTGGTCTGGGAGAAATCCTCGTCCTTATGGAATTTTTGTAGGCAAATCCCAGGACGGGCCGCAGGCAAGTTGGCTTTGAAAGGAGGTACTTCCACCCAAGAAGCCAAACTCAAGAGCCCACTTGGCAGATGTCATTTTGTAGGGCACGTTTGGGCCTCCGATGGCAGCCAGGTTTGGAGGAGGGGGCAGCTTTGGTCTGGGAGAAATCCTCGTCCTTATGGAATTTTTGTAGGCAAAAGCCCTGCATGGGCCGCAGGCAAGTTGACTCCGAAAGGAGGCACTTTTCCCCAGAAAGCCAAACTCAAGAGCCCACTTGGCAGATGTCATTTTGTAGGGCGCGTTTGGGCCTCCGATGGCAGCCAGGTTTGGAGGAGGGGGCAGCTTTGGTCTGGGAGAAATCCTCGTCCTTATGGAATTTTTGTAGGCAAAAACCCCGCATGGGCCGCAGGCAAGTTAGGCAAGTTGCTTTGAAAGGAGGCACTTTTCCCCAAGAAGCCAAACTCAAGGACCCACAATGCAGATGTCATTTTGTAGGGCGCGTTTGGGCCTCCGATGGCAGCCAGGTTTGGAGGAGGAGGCAGCTTTGGTCTGGGAGAAATCCTCGTCCTTATGGAATTTTTGTAGCAAAAGCCCAGGACGGGCCGCAGGCAAGTTAGGCAATTTCGCTCCGAAAGGAGGCACTTTTCCCCAAGAAGCCAAACTCAGGAGCCCACTTGGCAGATGTCATTTTGTAGGGCGTGTTTGGGCCACCGATGGCAGCTAGGTTTGGAGGAGGGGGCAGCTTTGGTCTGGGAGAAATCCTCGTCCTTATGGAATTTTTGTAGGCAAAAGCCCAGGACGGGCCGCAGGCAAGTTGGCTTTGAAAGGAGGCACTTCCACCCAAGAAGCCAAACTCAAGAGCCCACTTGGCAGATGTCATTTTGTAGGGCGCGTTTGGGCCTCCGATGGCAGCCAGGTTTGGAGGAGGGGGCAGCTTTGGTCTGGGAGAAATCCTCGTCCTTCTGGAATTTTTGTAGGCAAAAGCCCTGCATGGGCCGCAGGCAAGTTGACTCCGAAAGGAGGCACTTTTCCCCAGGAAGCCAAACTCAAGAACCCTCAATGCAGGTGTCATTTTGTGGGGCGCGTTTGGGCCTCTGATGGCAGCCAGGTTTGGAGGAGGGGGCAGCTTTGGTCTGGGAGAAATCCTCGTCCTTATGGAATTTTTGTAGTCTAAAGCCCAGCACGGGCCGCAGGCTAGTTTGGCAAGTTGGCTTTTAAAGGAGGCACTTTTCCCCAGAAAGCCAAACTCAAGAGCCCACTTGGCAGATGTCATTTTGTAGGGCGCGTTTGGGCCTCCGATGGCAGCCAGGTTTGGAGGAGGGGGCAGCTTTGGTCTGGGAGGAATCCTCGTCCTTATGGAATTTTTGTAGCAAAAGCCCGGGACGGGATGCAGGCAAGTTGGTTTTGAAAGGAGTCACTTTTCCCCAAGAAGCCAAACTCAAGAGCCCACTTGGCAGGTGTCATTTTGTAGGGTACGTTTGGGCCTCCGATGGCAGCCAGGTTTGGAGGAGGGGGCAGCTTTGGTCTGGGAGAAATCCTCGTCCTTCTGGAATTTTTGTAGGCAAAAGCCCTGCATGGGCCGCAGGCAAGTTGACTCCGAAAGGAGGCACTTTTCCCCAGGAAGCCAAACTCAAGAACCCTCAATGCAGGTGTCATTTGGTGGGGCGCGTTTGGGCCTCCGATGGCAGCCAGGTTTGGAGGAGGGGGCAGCTTTGGTCTGGGAGAAATCCTCGTCCTTATGGAATTTTTGTAGGCAAAAGCCCAGGACGGGCCGCAGGCAAGTTGGCTTTGAAAGGAGGTACTTCCACCCAAGAAGCCAAACTCAAGAGCCCACTTGGCAGATGTCATTTTGTAGGGCACGTTTGGGCCTCCGATGGCAGCCAGGTTTGGAGGAGGGGGCAGCTTTGGTCTGGGAGAAATCCTCGTCCTTATGGAATTTTTGTAGGCAAAAGCCCTGCATGGGCCGCAGGCAAGTTGACTCCGAAAGGAGGCACATTTCCCCAGAAAGCCAAACTCAAGAGCCCACTTGGCAGGTGTCATTTTCTAGGGCGCGTTTGGGCCTCCGATGGCAGCCAGGTTTGGAGGAGGGGGCAGCTTTGGTCTGGGAGGAATCCTCGTCCGTATGGAATTTTTGTAGCAAAAGCCCGGGACGGGACGCAGGCAAGTTGGTTTTGAAAGGAGTCACTTTTCCCCAAGAAGCCAAACTCAAGAGCCCACTTGGCAGGTGTCATTTTGTAGGGCGCGTTTGGGCCTCCGATGGCAGCCAGGTTTGGAGGAGGGGGCAGCTTTGGTCTGGGAGAAATCCTCGTCCTTATGGAATTTTTGTAGGGAAAATCCCCGCATGGGCCGCAGGCAAGTTAGGCAAGTTGCTTTGAAAGGAGGCACTTTCCCCCAAGAAGCCAAACTCAAGAACCCACAATGCAGATGTCATTTTGTAGGGCGCGTTTGGGCCTCCGATGGCAGCCAGGTTTGGAGGAGGGGGCAGCTTTGGTCTGGGAGAAATCCTCGTCCTTATGGAATTTTTGTAGCAAAAGCCCAGGATGGGCCGCAGGCAAGTTAGGCAAGTTGGCTCCGAAAGGAGGCACTTTTCCCCAAGAAGCCAAACTCAAGAACCCTCAATGCAGATGTCATTTTGTGGGGCGCGTTTGGGCCTCCGATGGCAGCCAGGTTTGGAGGAGGGGGCAGCTTTGGTCTGGGAGAAATCCTCGTCCTTATGGAATTTTTGTAGTCTAAAGCCCAGCACGGGCTGCAGGCAAGTTGGCTTTGAAAGGAGGCACTTTCCCCCAAGAAGCCACACTAAGGAGCCCACTTGGCAGATGTCATTTTGTAGGGCGCGTTTGGGCCACCGATGGCGGCTAGGTTTGGAGGAGGGGGCAGCTTTGGTCTGGGAGAAATCCTCGTCCTTATGGAATTTATGTAGGCAAAAGCCCAGAATGGGCTGCAGGCTAGTTAGGCAAGTTGGCTTTGAAAGGAGGCACTTTTCCGCAAGAAGCCAAACTCAAGAGCCCACTTGGCAGATGTCATTTTGTAGGGCGCGTTTGGGCCTCCGATGGAAACCAGGTTTGGAGGAGGGGGCAGCTTTGGTCTGGGAGAAATCCTCGTCCTTATGGAATTTTTGTAGGCAAAAGCCCAGGACGGGCCGCAGGCAAGTTGGCTTTGAAAGGAGGCACTTCCACCCAAGAAGCCAAACTCAAGAGCCCACTTGGCAGGTGTCATTTTGTAGGGCACGTTTGGGCCTCCAATGGCAGCCAGGTTTGGAGGAGGGGGCAGCTTTGGTCTGGGAGAAATCCTCGTCCTTCTGGAATTTTTGGAGGCAAAAGCCCTGCATGGGCCGCAGGCAAGTTGACTGCGAAAGGAGGCACTTTTCCCCAGGAAGCCAAACTCAAGAACCCTCAATGCAGGTGTCATTTTGTGGGGCGCGTTTGGGCCTCCGATGGCAGCCAGGTTTGGAGGAGGGGGCAGCTTTGGTCTGGGAGAAATCCTCGTCCTTCTGGAATTTTTGGAGGCAAAAGCCCAGGACGGGCCGCAGGCAAGTTAGGCAAGTTGGCTCCGAAAGGAGGCACTTTTCCCCAAGAAGCCAAACTCAAGAGCCCACATGGCAGATGTCATTTTGTAGGGCGCATTTGGGCCTCTGATGGCAGCCAGGTTTGGAGGAGGGGGCAGCTTTGGTCTGGGAGAAATCCTCGTCCTTATGGAATTTTTGGAGGCAAAAGCCCAGCACGGGCCGCAGGCTAGTTAGGCAAGTTGGCTCCGAAAGGAGGCACTTTTCCCCAAGAAGCCAAACTCAAGAGCGCACTTGGCAGGTGTCATTTTCTAGGGCGCGTTTGGGCCTCCGATGGCAGCCAGGTTTGGAGGAGGGGGCAGCTTTGGTCTGGGAGAAATCCTCGTCCTTATGGAATTTTTGGAGGCAAAAGCCCTGCATGGGCCGCCGGCAAGTTGACTCCGAAAGGAGGCACTTTTCCCCAAGAAGCCAAACTCAAGAGCCCGCTTGGCAGATGTCATTTTGTAGGGCGCGTTTGGGCCTCCGATGGCAGCCAGGTTTGGAGGAGGGGGCAGCTTTGGTCTGGGAGAAATCCTCGTCCTTATGGAATTTTTGTAGGCAAAAGCCCTGCATGGGCCGCCGGCAAGTTGACTCCGAAAGGAGGCAATTTTCCCCAAGAAGCCAAACTCAAGAGCCCACTTGGCAGGTGTCATTTTGTAGGGCGCGTTTGGGCCTCCGATGGCAGCCAGGTTTGGAGGAGGGGGCAGCTTTGGTCTGGGAGAAATCCTCGTCCTTATGGAATTTTTGTAGGCAAAACCCCTGCATGAGCCGCAGGCAAGTTGACTCCGAAAGGAGGCACTTTTCCCCAGAAAGCCAAACTCAAGAGCCCACTTGGCAGATGTCATTTTGTAGGGCGCGTTTGGGCCTCCGATGGCTGCCAGGTTTGGAGGAGGGGGCAGCTTTGGTCTGGGAGGAATCCTCGTCCTTATGGAATTTTTGTAGCAAAAGCCCAGGACGGGACACAGGCAAGTTGGTTTTGAAAGGAGTCACTTTTCCCCAAGAAGCCAAACTCAAGAGCCCACTTGGCAGGTGTCATTTTGTAGGGCGCGTTTGGGCCTCCGATGGCAGCCAGGTTTGGAGGAGGGGGCAGCTTTGGTCTGGGAGAAATCCTCGTCCTTATGGAATTTTTGTAGGCAAAAACCCCGCATGGGCCGCAGGCAAGTTAGGCAAGTTGACTCCGAAAGGAGGCACTTTTCCCCAAGAAGCCAAACTCAAGAACCCTCAATGCAGATGTCATTTTGTGGGGCGCGTTTGGGCCTCTGATGGCAGCCAGGTTTGGAGGAGGGGGCAGCTTTGGTCTGGGAGAAATCCTCGTCCTTCTGGAATTTTTGTAGTCTAAAGCCCAGCACGGGCCGCAGGCTAGTTAGGCAAGTTGGCTTTGAAAGGAGGCACTTTTCCGCAAGAAGCCAAACTCAAGAGCCCACTTGGCAGATGTCATTTTGTAGGGCGCGTTTGGGCCTCCGATGGAAACCAGGTTTGGAGGAGGGGGCAGCTTTGGTCTGGGAGAAATCCTCGTCCTTATGGAATTTTTGTAGGCAAAAGCCCAGGACGGGCCGCAGGCAAGTTGGCTTTGAAAGGAGGCACTTCCACCCAAGAAGCCAAACTCAAGAGCCCACTTGGCAGGTGTCATTTTGTAGGGCGCGTTTGGGCCACCGATGGCGGCTAGGTTTGGAGGAGGGGGCAGCTTTGGTCTGGGAGAAATCCTCGTCCTTATGGAATTTATGTAGGCAAAAGCCCAGAATGGGCTGCAGGCTAGTTAGGCAAGTTGGCTTTGAAAGGAGGCACTTTTCCGCAAGAAGCCAAACTCAAGAGCCCACTTGGCAGATGTCATTTTGTAGGGCGCGTTTGGGCCTCCGATGGAAACCAGGTTTGGAGGAGGGGGCAGCTTTGGTCTGGGAGAAATCCTCGTCCTTATGGAATTTTTGTAGGCAAAAGCCCAGGACGGGCCGCAGGCAAGTTGGCTTTGAAAGGAGGCACTTCCACCCAAGAAGCCAAACTCAAGAGCCCACTTGGCAGGTGTCATTTTGTAGGGCACGTTTGGGCCTCCAATGGCAGCCAGGTTTGGAGGAGGGGGCAGCTTTGGTCTGGGAGAAATCCTCGTCCTTATGGAATTTTTGGAGGCAAAAGCCCTGCATGGGCCGCAGGCAAGTTGACTGCGAAAGGAGGCACTTTTCCCCAGGAAGCCAAACTCAAGAACCCTCAATGCAGGTGTCATTTTGTGGGGCGCGTTTGGGCCTCCGATGGCAGCCAGGTTTGGAGGAGGGGGCAGCTTTGGTCTGGGAGAAATCCTCGTCCTTCTGGAATTTTTGGAGGCAAAAGCCCAGGACGGGCCGCAGGCAAGTTAGGCAAGTTGGCTCCGAAAGGAGGCACTTTTCCCCAAGAAGCCAAACTCAAGAGCCCACATGGCAGATGTCATTTTGTAGGGCGCATTTGGGCCTCTGATGGCAGCCAGGTTTGGAGGAGGGGGCAGCTTTGGTCTGGGAGAAATCCTCGTCCTTATGGAATTTTTGGAGGCAAAAGCCCAGCATGGGCCGCCGGCAAGTTGACTCCGAAAGGAGGCACTTTTCCCCAAGAAGCCAAACTCAAGAGCCCGCTTGGCAGATGTCATTTTGTAGGGCGCGTTTGGGCCTCCGATGGCAGCCAGGTTTGGAGGAGGGGGCAGCTTTGGTCTGGGAGAAATCCTCGTCCTTATGGAATTTTTGTAGGCAAAAGCCCTGCATGGGCCGCAGGCAAGTTGACTCCGAAAGGAGGCACTTTTCCCCAGGAAGCCAAACTCAAGAACCCTCAATGCAGGTGTCATTTTGTGGGGCGAGTTTGGGCCTCCGATGGCAGCCAGGTTTGGAGGAGGGGGCAGCTTTGGTCTGGGAGAAATCCTCGTCCTTATGGAATTTTTGTAGGCAAATCCCAGGACGGGCCGCAGGCAAGTTGGCTTTGAAAGGAGGTACTTCCACCCAAGAAGCCAAACTCAAGAGCCCACTTGGCAGATGTCATTTTGTAGGGCACGTTTGGGCCTCCGATGGCAGCCAGGTTTGGAGGAGGGGGCAGCTTTGGTCTGGGAGAAATCCTCGTCCTTATGGAATTTTTGTAGGCAAAAGCCCTGCATGGGCCGCAGGCAAGTTGACTCCGAAAGGAGGCACTTTTCCCCAGAAAGCCAAACTCAAGAGCCCACTTGGCAGATGTCATTTTGTAGGGCGCGTTTGGGCCTCCGATGGCAGCCAGGTTTGGAGGAGGGGGCAGCTTTGGTCTGGGAGAAATCCTCGTCCTTATGGAATTTTTGTAGGCAAAAACCCCGCATGGGCCGCAGGCAAGTTAGGCAAGTTGCTTTGAAAGGAGGCACTTTTCCCCAAGAAGCCAAACTCAAGGACCCACAATGCAGATGTCATTTTGTAGGGCGCGTTTGGGCCTCCGATGGCAGCCAGGTTTGGAGGAGGAGGCAGCTTTGGTCTGGGAGAAATCCTCGTCCTTATGGAATTTTTGTAGCAAAAGCCCAGGACGGGCCGCAGGCAAGTTAGGCAATTTCGCTCCGAAAGGAGGCACTTTTCCCCAAGAAGCCAAACTCAGGAGCCCACTTGGCAGATGTCATTTTGTAGGGCGTGTTTGGGCCACCGATGGCAGCTAGGTTTGGAGGAGGGGGCAGCTTTGGTCTGGGAGAAATCCTCGTCCTTATGGAATTTTTGTAGGCAAAAGCCCAGGACGGGCCGCAGGCAAGTTGGCTTTGAAAGGAGGCACTTCCACCCAAGAAGCCAAACTCAAGAGCCCACTTGGCAGATGTCATTTTGTAGGGCGCGTTTGGGCCTCCGATGGCAGCCAGGTTTGGAGGAGGGGGCAGCTTTGGTCTGGGAGAAATCCTCGTCCTTCTGGAATTTTTGTAGGCAAAAGCCCTGCATGGGCCGCAGGCAAGTTGACTCCGAAAGGAGGCACTTTTCCCCAGGAAGCCAAACTCAAGAACCCTCAATGCAGGTGTCATTTTGTGGGGCGCGTTTGGGCCTCTGATGGCAGCCAGGTTTGGAGGAGGGGGCAGCTTTGGTCTGGGAGAAATCCTCGTCCTTATGGAATTTTTGTAGTCTAAAGCCCAGCACGGGCCGCAGGCTAGTTTGGCAAGTTGGCTTTTAAAGGAGACACTTTTCCCCAGAAAGCCAAACTCAAGAGCCCACTTGGCAGATGTCATTTTGTAGGGCGCGTTTGGGCCTCCGATGGCAGCCAGGTTTGGAGGAGGGGGCAGCTTTGGTCTGGGAGGAATCCTCGTCCTTATGGAATTTTTGTAGCAAAAGCCCGGGACGGGATGCAGGCAAGTTGGTTTTGAAAGGAGTCACTTTTCCCCAAGAAGCCAAACTCAAGAGCCCACTTGGCAGGTGTCATTTTGTAGGGTACGTTTGGGCCTCCGATGGCAGCCAGGTTTGGAGGAGGGGGCAGCTTTGGTCTGGGAGAAATCCTCGTCCTTCTGGAATTTTTGTAGGCAAAAGCCCTGCATGGGCCGCAGGCAAGTTGACTCCGAAAGGAGGCACTTTTCCCCAGGAAGCCAAACTCAAGAACCCTCAATGCAGGTGTCATTTGGTGGGGCGCGTTTGGGCCTCCGATGGCAGCCAGGTTTGGAGGAGGGGGCAGCTTTGGTCTGGGAGAAATCCTCGTCCTTATGGAATTTTTGTAGGCAAAAGCCCAGGACGGGCCGCAGGCAAGTTGGCTTTGAAAGGAGGTACTTCCACCCAAGAAGCCAAACTCAAGAGCCCACTTGGCAGATGTCATTTTGTAGGGCACGTTTGGGCCTCCGATGGCAGCCAGGTTTGGAGGAGGGGGCAGCTTTGGTCTGGGAGAAATCCTCGTCCTTATGGAATTTTTGTAGGCAAAAGCCCTGCATGGGCCGCAGGCAAGTTGACTCCGAAAGGAGGCACATTTCCCCAGAAAGCCAAACTCAAGAGCCCACTTGGCAGGTGTCATTTTCTAGGGCTCGTTTGGGCCTCCGATGGCAGCCAGGTTTGGAGGAGGGGGCAGCTTTGGTCTGGGAGGAATCCTCGTCCGTATGGAATTTTTGTAGCAAAAGCCCGGGACGGGACGCAGGCAAGTTGGTTTTGAAAGGAGTCACTTTTCCCCAAGAAGCCAAACTCAAGAGCCCACTTGGCAGGTGTCATTTTGTAGGGCGCGTTTGGGCCTCCGATGGCAGCCAGGTTTGGAGGAGGGGGCAGCTTTGGTCTGGGAGAAATCCTCGTCCTTATGGAATTTTTGTAGGGAAAATCCCCGCATGGGCCGCAGGCAAGTTAGGCAAGTTGCTTTGAAAGGAGGCACTTTCCCCCAAGAAGCCAAACTCAAGAACCCACAATGCAGATGTCATTTTGTAGGGCGCGTTTGGGCCTCCGATGGCAGCCAGGTTTGGAGGAGGGGGCAGCTTTGGTCTGGGAGAAATCCTCGTCCTTATGGAATTTTTGTAGCAAAAGCCCAGGATGGGCCGCAGGCAAGTTAGGCAAGTTGGCTCCGAAAGGAGGCACTTTTCCCCAAGAAGCCAAACTCAAGAACCCTCAATGCAGATGTCATTTTGTGGGGCGCGTTTGGGCCTCCGATGGCAGCCAGGTTTGGAGGAGGGGGCAGCTTTGGTCTGGGAGAAATCCTCGTCCTTATGGAATTTTTGTAGTCTAAAGCCCAGCACGGGCTGCAGGCAAGTTGGCTTTGAAAGGAGGCACTTTCCCCCAAGAAGCCACACTAAGGAGCCCACTTGGCAGATGTCATTTTGTAGGGCGCGTTTGGGCCACCGATGGCGGCTAGGTTTGGAGGAGGGGGCAGCTTTGGTCTGGGAGAAATCCTCGTCCTTATGGAATTTATGTAGGCAAAAGCCCAGAATGGGCTGCAGGCTAGTTAGGCAAGTTGGCTTTGAAAGGAGGCACTTTTCCGCAAGAAGCCAAACTCAAGAGCCCACTTGGCAGATGTCATTTTGTAGGGCGCGTTTGGGCCTCCGATGGAAACCAGGTTTGGAGGAGGGGGCAGCTTTGGTCTGGGAGAAATCCTCGTCCTTATGGAATTTTTGTAGGCAAAAGCCCAGGACGGGCCGCAGGCAAGTTGGCTTTGAAAGGAGGCACTTCCACCCAAGAAGCCAAACTCAAGAGCCCACTTGGCAGGTGTCATTTTGTAGGGCACGTTTGGGCCTCCAATGGCAGCCAGGTTTGGAGGAGGGGGCAGCTTTGGTCTGGGAGAAATCCTCGTCCTTCTGGAATTTTTGGAGGCAAAAGCCCTGCATGGGCCGCAGGCAAGTTGACTGCGAAAGGAGGCACTTTTCCCCAGGAAGCCAAACTCAAGAACCCTCAATGCAGGTGTCATTTTGTGGGGCGCGTTTGGGCCTCCGATGGCAGCCAGGTTTGGAGGAGGGGGCAGCTTTGGTCTGGGAGAAATCCTCGTCCTTCTGGAATTTTTGGAGGCAAAAGCCCAGGACGGGCCGCAGGCAAGTTAGGCAAGTTGGCTCCGAAAGGAGGCACTTTTCCCCAAGAAGCCAAACTCAAGAGCCCACATGGCAGATGTCATTTTGTAGGGCGCATTTGGGCCTCTGATGGCAGCCAGGTTTGGAGGAGGGGGCAGCTTTGGTCTGGGAGAAATCCTCGTCCTTATGGAATTTTTGGAGGCAAAAGCCCAGCACGGGCCGCAGGCTAGTTAGGCAAGTTGGCTCCGAAAGGAGGCACTTTTCCCCAAGAAGCCAAACTCAAGAGCGCACTTGGCAGGTGTCATTTTCTAGGGCGCGTTTGGGCCTCCGATGGCAGCCAGGTTTGGAGGAGGGGGCAGCTTTGGTCTGGGAGAAATCCTCGTCCTTATGGAATTTTTGGAGGCAAAAGCCCTGCATGGGCCGCCGGCAAGTTGACTCCGAAAGGAGGCACTTTTCCCCAAGAAGCCAAACTCAAGAGCCCGCTTGGCAGATGTCATTTTGTAGGGCGCGTTTGGGCCTCCGATGGCAGCCAGGTTTGGAGGAGGGGGCAGCTTTGGTCTGGGAGAAATCCTCGTCCTTATGGAATTTTTGTAGGCAAAAGCCCTGCATGGGCCGCCGGCAAGTTGACTCCGAAAGGAGGCAATTTTCCCCAAGAAGCCAAACTCAAGAGCCCACTTGGCAGGTGTCATTTTGTAGGGCGCGTTTGGGCCTCCGATGGCAGCCAGGTTTGGAGGAGGGGGCAGCTTTGGTCTGGGAGAAATCCTCGTCCTTATGGAATTTTTGTAGGCAAAACCCCTGCATGAGCCGCAGGCAAGTTGACTCCGAAAGGAGGCACTTTTCCCCAGAAAGCCAAACTCAAGAGCCCACTTGGCAGATGTCATTTTGTAGGGCGCGTTTGGGCCTCCGATGGCTGCCAGGTTTGGAGGAGGGGGCAGCTTTGGTCTGGGAGGAATCCTCGTCCTTATGGAATTTTTGTAGCAAAAGCCCAGGACGGGACACAGGCAAGTTGGTTTTGAAAGGAGTCACTTTTCCCCAAGAAGCCAAACTCAAGAGCCCACTTGGCAGGTGTCATTTTGTAGGGCGCGTTTGGGCCTCCGATGGCAGCCAGGTTTGGAGGAGGGGGCAGCTTTGGTCTGGGAGAAATCCTCGTCCTTATGGAATTTTTGTAGGCAAAAACCCCGCATGGGCCGCAGGCAAGTTAGGCAAGTTGACTCCGAAAGGAGGCACTTTTCCCCAAGAAGCCAAACTCAAGAACCCTCAATGCAGATGTCATTTTGTGGGGCGCGTTTGGGCCTCTGATGGCAGCCAGGTTTGGAGGAGGGGGCAGCTTTGGTCTGGGAGAAATCCTCGTCCTTCTGGAATTTTTGTAGTCTAAAGCCCAGCACGGGCCGCAGGCTAGTTAGGCAAGTTGGCTTTGAAAGGAGGCACTTTTCCGCAAGAAGCCAAACTCAAGAGCCCACTTGGCAGATGTCATTTTGTAGGGCGCGTTTGGGCCTCCGATGGAAACCAGGTTTGGAGGAGGGGGCAGCTTTGGTCTGGGAGAAATCCTCGTCCTTATGGAATTTTTGTAGGCAAAAGCCCAGGACGGGCCGCAGGCAAGTTGGCTTTGAAAGGAGGCACTTCCACCCAAGAAGCCAAACTCAAGAGCCCACTTGGCAGATGTCATTTTGTAGGGCGCGTTTGGGCCACCGATGGCGGCTAGGTTTGGAGGAGGGGGCAGCTTTGGTCTGGGAGAAATCCTCGTCCTTATGGAATTTATGTAGGCAAAAGCCCAGAATGGGCTGCAGGCTAGTTAGGCAAGTTGGCTTTGAAAGGAGGCACTTTTCCGCAAGAAGCCAAACTCAAGAGCCCACTTGGCAGATGTCATTTTGTAGGGCGCGTTTGGGCCTCCGATGGAAACCAGGTTTGGAGGAGGGGGCAGCTTTGGTCTGGGAGAAATCCTCGTCCTTATGGAATTTTTGTAGGCAAAAGCCCAGGACGGGCCGCAGGCAAGTTGGCTTTGAAAGGAGGCACTTCCACCCAAGAAGCCAAACTCAAGAGCCCACTTGGCAGGTGTCATTTTGTAGGGCACGTTTGGGCCTCCAATGGCAGCCAGGTTTGGAGGAGGGGGCAGCTTTGGTCTGGGAGAAATCCTCGTCCTTATGGAATTTTTGGAGGCAAAAGCCCTGCATGGGCCGCAGGCAAGTTGACTGCGAAAGGAGGCACTTTTCCCCAGGAAGCCAAACTCAAGAACCCTCAATGCAGGTGTCATTTTGTGGGGCGCGTTTGGGCCTCCGATGGCAGCCAGGTTTGGAGGAGGGGGCAGCTTTGGTCTGGGAGAAATCCTCGTCCTTCTGGAATTTTTGGAGGCAAAAGCCCAGGACGGGCCGCAGGCAAGTTAGGCAAGTTGGCTCCGAAAGGAGGCACTTTTCCCCAAGAAGCCAAACTCAAGAGCCCACATGGCAGATGTCATTTTGTAGGGCGCATTTGGGCCTCTGATGGCAGCCAGGTTTGGAGGAGGGGGCAGCTTTGGTCTGGGAGAAATCCTCGTCCTTATGGAATTTTTGGAGGCAAAAGCCCAGCATGGGCCGCCGGCAAGTTGACTCCGAAAGGAGGCACTTTTCCCCAAGAAGCCAAACTCAAGAGCCCGCTTGGCAGATGTCATTTTGTAGGGCGCGTTTGGGCCTCCGATGGCAGCCAGGTTTGGAGGAGGGGGCAGCTTTGGTCTGGGAGAAATCCTCGTCCTTATGGAATTTTTGTAGGCAAAAGCCCTGCATGGGCCGCCGGCAAGTTGACTCCGAAAGGAGGCACTTTTCCCCAAGAAGCCAAACTCAAGAGCCCGCTTGGCAGATGTCATTTTGTAGGGCGCGTTTGGGCCTCCGATGGCAGCCAGGTTTGGAGGAGGGGGCAGCTTTGGTCTGGGAGAAATCCTCGTCCTTATGGAATTTTTGTAGGCAAAAGCCCTGCATGGGCCGCCGGCAAGTTGACTCCGAAAGGAGGCAATTTTCCCCAAGAAGCCAAACTCAAGAGCCCACTTGGCAGGTGTCATTTTCTAGGGCGCGTTTGGGCCTCCGATGGCAGCCAGGTTTGGAGGAGGGGGCAGCTTTGGTCTGGGAGAAATCCTCGTCCTTATGGAATTTTTGTAGGCAAAACCCCTGCATGAGCCGCAGGCAAGTTGACTCCGAAAGGAGGCACTTTTCCCCAGAAAGCCAAACTCAAGAGCCCACTTGGCAGATGTCATTTTGTAGGGCGCGTTTGGGCCTCCGATGGCTGCCAGGTTTGGAGGAGGGGGCAGCTTTGGTCTGGGAGGAATCCTCGTCCTTATGGAATTTTTGTAGCAAAAGCCCAGGACGGGACACAGGCAAGTTGGTTTTGAAAGGAGTCACTTTTCCCCAAGAAGCCAAACTCAAGAGCCCACTTGGCAGGTGTCATTTTCTAGGGCGCGTTTGGGCCTCCGATGGCAGCCAGGTTTGGAGGAGGGGGCAGCTTTGGTCTGGGAGAAATCCTCGTCCTTATGGAATTTTTGTAGGCAAAAACCCCGCATGGGCCGCAGGCAAGTTAGGCAAGTTGACTCCGAAAGGAGGCACTTTTCCCCAAGAAGCCAAACTCAAGAACCCTCAATGCAGATGTCATTTTGTGGGGCGCGTTTGGGCCTCTGATGGCAGCCAGGTTTGGAGGAGGGGGCAGCTTTGGTCTGGGAGAAATCCTCGTCCTTCTGGAATTTTTGTAGTCTAAAGCCCAGCACGGGCCGCAGGCTAGTTAGGCAAGTTGGCTTTGAAAGGAGGCACTTTTCCCCAAGAAGCCAAACTCAAGAGCCCACTTGGCAGATGTCATTTTGTAGGGCGCGTTTGGTCCTCCGATGGCAGCCAGGTTTGGAGGAGGGGGCAGCTTTGGTCTGGGAGAAATCCTCGTCCTTATGGAATTTTTGTAGGCAAAAGCCCAGGACGGGCCGCAGGCAAGTTGGCTTTGAAAGGAGGTACTTCCACCCAAGAAGCCAAACTCAAGAGCCCACTTGGCAGGTGTCATTTTGTAGGGCACGTTTGGGCCTCCGATGGCAGCCAGGTTTGGAGGAGGGGGCAGCTTTGGTCTGGGAGAAATCCTCGTCCTTCTGGAATTTTTGTAGGCAAAAGCCGTGCATGGGCCGCAGGCAAGTTGACTCCGAAAGGAGGCACATTTCCCCAGAAAGCCAAACTCAAGAGCCCACTTGGCACATGTCATTTTGTAGGGCGCGTTTGGGCCACCTATGGCAGCCAGGTTTGGAGGAGGGGGCAGCTTTGGTCTGGGAGGAATCCTCGTCCGTATGGAATTTTTTTAGCAAAAGCCTGGGACGGGACGCAGGCAAGTTGGTTTTGAAAGGAGTCACTTTTCCCCAAGAAGCCAAACTCAAGAGCCCACTTGGCAGGTGTCATTTTGTAGGGCGCGTCTGGGCCTCCGATGGCAGCCAGGTTTGGAGGAGGGGGCAGCTTTGGTCTGGGAGAAATCCTCGTCCTTATGGAATTTTTGTAGTCTAAAGCCCAGCAGGGGCTGCAGGCAAGTTGGCTTTGAAAGGAGGCACTTTTCCCCAAGAAGCCAAACTCAGGAGCCCACTTGGCAGGTGTCATTTTGTAGGGCGCGTTTGGGCCTCCGATGGAAACCAGGTTTGGAGGAGGGGGCAGCTTTGGTCTGGGAGAAATCCTCGTCCTTATGGAATTTTTGTAGGCAAAAGCCCAGGACGGGCCGCAGGCAAGTTGGCTTTGAAAGGAGGCACTTCCACCCAAGAAGCCAAACTCAAGAGCCCACTTGGCAGGTGTCATTTTGTAGGGCACGTTTGGGCCTCCAATGGCAGCCAGGTTTGGAGGAGGGGGCAGCTTTGGTCTGGGAGAAATCCTCGTCCTTATGGAATTTTTGTAGGCAAAAGCCCTGCATGGGCCGCAGGCAAGTTGACTCCGAAAGGAGGCACTTTTCCCCAGGAAGCCAAACTCAAGAACCCTCAATGCAGGTGTCATTTTGTGGGGCGCGTTTGGGCCTCCGATGGCAGCCAGGTTTGGAGGAGGTGGCAGCTTTGGTCTGGGAGAAATCCTCGTCCTTCTGGAATTTTTGGAGGCAAAAGCCCAGGACGGGCCGCAGGCAAGTTAGGCAAGTTGGCTCCGAAAGGAGGCACTTTTCCCCAAGAAGCCAAACTCAAGAGCCCACTTGGCAGGTGTCATTTTGTAGGGCGCATTTGGGCCTCCGATGGCAGCCAGGTTTGGAGGAGGGGGCAGCTTTGGTCTGGGAGAAATCCTCGTCCTTATGGAATTTTTGGAGGCAAAAGCCCAGCACGGGCCGCAGGCTAGTTAGGCAAGTTGGCTCCGAAAGGAGGCACTTTTCCCCAAGAAGCCAAACTCAAGAGCCCACTTGTCAGGTGTCATTTTCTAGGGCGCGTTTGGGCCTCCGATGGCAGCCAGGTTTGGAGGAGGGGGCAGCTTTGGTCTGGGAGAAATCCTCGTCCTTATGGAATTTTTGGAGGCAAAAGCCCTGCATGGGCCGCCGGCAAGTTGACTCCGAAAGGAGTCACTTTTCCCCAAGAAGCCAAACTCAAGAGCCCGCTTGGCAGATGTCATTTTGTAGGGCGCGTTTGGGCCTCCGATGGCAGCCAGGTTTGGAGGAGGGGGCAGCTTTGGTCTGGGAGAAATCCTCGTCCTTATGGAATTTTTGTAGGCAAAAGCCCTGCATGGGCCGCCGGCAAGTTGACTCCGAAAGGAGGCAATTTTCCCCAAGAAGCCAAACTCAAGAGCCCACTTGGCAGGTGTCATTTTGTAGGGCGCGTTTGGGCCTCCGATGGCAGCCAGGTTTGGAGGAGGGGGCAGCTTTGGTCTGGGAGAAATCCTCGTCCTTATGGAATTTTTGGAGGCAAAACCCCTGCATGAGCCGCAGGCAAGTTGACTCCGAAAGGAGGCACTTTTCCCCAGAAAGCCAAACTCAAGAGCCCACTTGGCAGATGTCATTTTGTAGGGCGCGTTTGGGCCTCCGATGGCAGCCAGGTTTGGAGGAGGGGGCAGCTTTGGTCTGGGAGGAATCCTCGTCCTTATGGAATTTTTGTAGCAAAAGCCCAGGACGGGACACAGGCAAGTTGGTTTTGAAAGGAGTCACTTTTCCCCAAGAAGCCAAACTCAAGAGCCCACTTGGCAGGTGTCATTTTCTAGGGCGCGTTTGGGCCTCCGATGTCAGCCAGGTTTGGAGGAGGGGGCAGCTTTGGTCTGGGAGAAATCCTCGTCCTTATGGAATTTTTGTAGGGAAAAACCCCGCATGGGCCGCAGGCAAGTTAGGCAAGTTGACTCCGAAAGGAGGCACTTTTCCCCAAGAAGCCAAACTCAAGAACCCTCAATGCAGATGTCATTTTGTGGGGCGCGTTTGGGCCTCTGATGGCAGCCAGGTTTGGAGGAGGGTGCAGCTTTGGTCTGGGAGAAATCCTCGTCCTTATGGAATTTTTGTAGTCTAAAGCCCAGCACGGGCCGCAGGCTAGTTAGGCAAGTTGGCTTTGAAAGGAGGCACTTTTCCGCAAGAAGCCAAACTCAAGAGCCCACTTGGCAGATGTCATTTTGTAGGGCGCGTTTGGGCCTCCGATGGCAGCCAGGTTTGGAGGAGGGGGCAGCTTTGGTCTGGGAGAAATCCTCGTCCTTATGGAATTTTTGGAGGCAAAAGCCCAGGACGGGCCGCAGGCAAGTTGGCTTTGAAAGGAGGCACTTCCACCCAAGAAGCCAAACTCAAGAGCCCACTTGGCAGATGTCATTTTGTAGGGCACGTTTGGGCCTCCGATGGCAGCCAGGTTTGGAGGAGGGGGCAGTTTTGGTCTGGGAGAAATCCTCGTCCTTCTGGAATTTTTGTAGGCAAAAGCCGTGCATGGGCCGCAGGCAAGTTGACTCCGAAAGGAGGCACTTTTCCCCAGGAAGCCAAACTCAAGAACCCTCAATGCAGGTGTCATTTTGTGGGGCGCGTTTGGGCCTCCGATGGCAGCCAGGTTTGGAGGAGGGGGCAGCTTTGGTCTGGGAGAAATCCTCGTCCTTATGGAATATTTGTAGGCAAAAGCCCAGGACGGGCCGCAGGCAAGTTGGCTTTGAAAGGAGGTACTTCCACCCAAGAAGCCAAACTCAAGAGCCCACTTGGCAGATGTCATTTTGTAGGGCACGTTTCGGCCTCCGATGGCAGCCAGGTTTGGAGGAGGGGGCAGCTTTGGTCTGGGAGAAATCCTCGTCCTTATGGAATTTTTGGAGGCAAAAGCCCGGCAAGTTGACTCCGAAAGGAGGCACTTTTCCCCAAGAAGCCAAACTCAAGAGCCCGCTTGGCAGATGTCATTTTGTAGGGTGCGTTTGGGCCTCCGATGGCAGCCAGGTTTGGCGGAGGGGGCAGCTTTGGTCTGGGAGGAATCCTCGTCCTTCTGGAATTTTTGTAGGCAAAAGCCCTGCATGGGCCGCCGGCAAGTTGACTCCGAAAGGAGGCAATTTTCCCCAAGAAGCCAAACTCAAGAGCCCACTTGGCAGGTGTCATTTTGTAGGGCGCGTTTGGGCCTCCGATGGCAGCCAGGTTTGGAGGAGGGGGCAGCTTTGGTCTGGGAGAAATCCTCGTCCTTATGGAATTTTTGGAGGCAAAACCCCTGCATGAGCCGCAGGCAAGTTGACTCCGAAATGAGGCACTTTTCCCCAGAAAGCCAAACTCAAGAGCCCACTTGGCAGATGTCATTTTGTAGGGCGCGTTTGGGCCTCCGATGGCAGCCAGGTTTGGAGGAGGCGGCAGCTTTGGTCTGGGAGAAATCCTCGTCCTTATGGAATTTTTGTAGGCAAAAGCCCTGCATGGGCCGCAGGCAAGTTGACTCCGAAAGGAGGCACTTTTCCCCAGGAAGCCAAACTCAAGAACCCTCAATGCAGGTGTCATTTTGTGGGGCGCGTTTGGGCCTCCGATGGCAGCCAGGTTTGGAGGAGGTGGCAGCTTTGGTCTGGGAGAAATCCTCGTCCTTCTGGAATTTTTGGAGGCAAAAGCCCAGGACGGGCCGCAGGCAAGTTAGGCAAGTTGGCTCCGAAAGGAGGCACTTTTCCCCAAGAAGCCAAACTCAAGAGCCCTCTTGGCACATGTCATTTTGTAGGGCGCGTTTGGGCCTCCGATGGCAGCCAGGTTTGGAGGAGGGGGCAGCTTTGGTCTGGGAGGAATCCTCGTCCGTATGGAATTTTTGTAGCAAAAGCCTGGGACGGGACGCAGGCAAGTTGGTTTTGAAAGGAGTCACTTTTCCCCAAGAAGCCAAACTCAAGAGCCCACTTGGCAGGTGTCATTTTGTAGGGCGCGTCTGGGCCTCCGATGGCAGCCAGGTTTGGAGGAGGGGGCAGCTTTGGTCTGGGAGAAATCCTCGTCCTTATGGAATTTTTGTAGTCTAAAGCCCAGCAGGGGCTGCAGGCAAGTTGGCTTTGAAAGGAGGCACTTTCCCCCAAGAAGCCAAACTCAGGAGCCCACGTGGCAGGTGTCATTTTGTAGGGGGCGTTTGGGCCTCCGATGGAAACCAGGTTTGGAGGAGGGGGCAGCTTTGGTCTGGGAGAAATCCTCGTCCTTATGGAATTTTTGGAGGCAAAAGCCCAGGACGGGCCGCAGGCAAGTTGGCTTTGAAAGGAGGCACTTCCACCCAAGAAGCCAAACTCAAGAGCCCACTTGGCAGGTGTCATTTTGTAGGGCACGTTTGGGCCTCCAATGGCAGCCAGGTTTGGAGGAGGGGGCAGCTTTGGTCTGGGAGAAATCCTCGTCCTTATGGAATTTTTGTAGGCAAAAGCCCTGCATGGGCCGCAGGCAAGTTGACTCCGAAAGGAGGCACTTTTCCCCAGGAAGCCAAACTCAAGAACCCTCAATGCAGGTGTCATTTTGTGGGGCGCGTTTGGGCCTCCGATGGCAGCCAGGTTTGGAGGAGGTGGCAGCTTTGGTCTGGGAGAAATCCTCGTCCTTCTGGAATTTTTGGAGGCAAAAGCCCAGGACGGGCCGCAGGCAAGTTAGGCAAGTTGGCTCCGAAAGGAGGCACTTTTCCCCAAGAAGCCAAACTCAAGAGCCCACTTGGCAGATGTCATTTTGTAGGGCGCATTTGGGCCTCCGATGGCAGCCAGGTTTGGAGGAGGGGGCAGCTTTGGTCTGGGAGAAATCCTCGTCCTTATGGAATTTTTGGAGGCAAAAGCCCAGCACGGGCCGCAGGCTAGTTAGGCAAGTTGGCTCCGAAAGGAGGCACTTTTCCCCAAGAAGCCAAACTCAAGAGCCCACTTGGCAGGTGTCATTTTCTAGGGCGCGTTTGGGCCTCCGATGGCAGCCAGGTTTGGAGGAGGGGGCAGCTTTGGTCTGGGAGAAATCCTCGTCCTTATGGAATTTTTGGAGGCAAAAGCCCAGCACGGGCCGCAGGCTAGTTAGGCAAGTTGGCTCCGAAAGGAGGCACTTTTCCCCAAGAAGCCAAACTCAAGAGCCCACTTGGCAGGTGTCATTTTCTAGGGCGCGTTTGGGCCTCCGATGGCAGCCAGGTTTGGAGGAGGGGGCAGCTTTGGTCTGGGAGAAATCCTCGTCCTTATGGAATTTTTGGAGGCAAAAGCCCTGCATGGGCCGCCGGCAAGTTGACTCCGAAAGGAGGCACTTTTCCCAAGAAGCCAAACTCAAGAGCCCGCTTGGCAGATGTCATTTTGTAGGGCGCGTTTGGGCCTCCGATGGCAGCCAGGTTTGGAGGAGGGGGCAGCTTTGGTCTGGGAGAAATCCTCGTCCTTATGGAATTTTTGTAGGCAAAAGCCCTGCATGGGCCGCCGGCAAGTTGACTCCGAAAGGAGGCAATTTTCCCCAAGAAGCCAAACTCAAGAGCCCACTTGGCAGGTGTCATTTTGTAGGGCGCGTTTGGGCCTCCGATGGCAGCCAGGTTTGGAGGAGGGGGCAGCTTTGGTCTGGGAGAAATCCTCGTCCTTATGGAATTTTTGGAGGCAAAACCCCTGCATGAGCCGCAGGCAAGTTGACTCCGAAAGGAGGCACTTTTCCCCAGAAAGCCAAACTCAAGAGCCCACTTGGCAGATGTCATTTTGTAGGGCGCGTTTGGGCCTCCGATGGCAGCCAGGTTTGCAGGAGGGGGCAGCTTTGGTCTGGGAGGAATCCTCGTCCTTATGGAATTTTTGTAGCAAAAGCCCAGGACGGGACACAGGCAAGTTGGTTTTGAAAGGAGTCACTTTTCCCCAAGAAGCCAAACTCAAGAGCCCACTTGGCAGTTGTCATTTTCTAGGGCGCGTTTGGGCCTCCGATGTCAGCCAGGTTTGGAGGAGGGGGCAGCTTTGGTCTGGGAGAAATCCTCGTCCTTATGGAATTTTTGTAGGGAAAAACCCCGCATGGGCCGCAGGCAAGTTAGGCAAGTTGACTCCGAAAGGAGGCACTTTTCCCCAAGAAGCCAAACTCAAGAACCCTCAATGCAGATGTCATTTTGTGGGGCGCGTTTGGGCCTCTGATGGCAGCCAGGTTTGGAGGAGGGTGCAGCTTTGGTCTGGGAGAAATCCTCGTCCTTATGGAATTTTTGTAGTCTAAAGCCCAGCACGGGCCGCAGGCTAGTTAGGCAAGTTGGCTTTGAAAGGAGGCACTTTTCCCCAAGAAGCCAAACTCAAGAGCCCACTTGGCAGATGTCATTTTGTAGGGCGCGTTTGGGCCTCCGATGGCAGCCAGGTTTGGAGGAGGGGGCAGCTTTGGTCTGGGAGAAATCCTCGTCCTTATGGAATTTTTGGAGGCAAAAGCCCAGGACGGGCCGCAGGCAAGTTGGCTTTGAAAGGAGGCACTTCCACCCAAGAAGCCAAACTCAAGAGCCCACTTGGCAGGTGTCATTTTGTAGGGCACGTTTGGGCCTCCGATGGCAGCCAGGTTTGGAGGAGGGGGCAGTTTTGGTCTGGGAGAAATCCTCGTCCTTCTGGAATTTTTGTAGGCAAAAGCCCTGCATGGGCCGCAGGCAAGTTGACTCCGAAAGGAGGCACTTTTCCCCAGGAAGCCAAACTCAAGAACCCTCAATGCAGGTGTCATTTTGTGGGGCGCGTTTGGGCCTCCGATGGCAGCCAGGTTTGGAGGAGGGGGCAGCTTTGGTCTGGGAGAAATCCTCCTCCTTATGGAATATTTGTAGGCAAAAGCCCAGGACGGGCCGCAGGCAAGTTGGCTTTGAAAGGAGGTATTTCCACCCAAGAAGCCAAACTCAAGAGCCCACTTGGCAGATGTCATTTTGTAGGGCACGTTTCGGCCTCCGATGGCAGCCAGGTTTGGAGGAGGGGGCAGCTTTGGTCTGGGAGAAATCCTCGTCCTTATGGAATTTTTGGAGGCAAAAGCCCGGCAAGTTGACTCCGAAAGGAGGCACTTTTCCCCAAGAAGCCAAACTCAAGAGCCCGCTTGGCAGATGTCATTTTGTAGGGCGCGTTTGGGCCTCCGATGGCAGCCAGGTTTGGCGGAGGGGGCAGCTTTGGTCTGGGAGGAATCCTCGTCCTTCTGGAATTTTTTGTAGGCAAAAGCCCTGCATGGGCCGCCGGCAAGTTGACTCCGAAAGGAGGCAATTTTCCCCAAGAAGCCAAACTCAAGAGCCCACTTGGCAGGTGTCATTTTGTAGGGCGCGTTTGGGCCTCCGATGGCAGCCAGGTTTGGAGGAGGGGGCAGCTTTGGTCTGGGAGAAATCCTCGTCCTTATGGAATTTTTGGAGGCAAAACCCCTGCATGAGCCGCAGGCAAGTTGACTCCGAAATGAGGCACTTTTCCCCAGAAAGCCAAACTCAAGAGCCCACTTGGCAGATGTCATTTTGTAGGGCGCGTTTGGGCCTCCGATGGCAGCCAGGTTTGGAGGAGGGGGCAGCTTTGGTCTGGGAGAAATCCTCGTCCTTATGGAATTTTTGTAGGCAAAAGCCCTGCATGGGCCGCAGGCAAGTTGACTCCGAAAGGAGGCACTTTTCCCCAGGAAGCCAAACTCAAGAACCCTCAATGCAGGTGTCATTTTGTGGGGCGCGTTTGGGCCTCCGATGGCAGCCAGGTTTGGAGGAGGTGGCAGCTTTGGTCTGGGAGAAATCCTCGTCCTTCTGGAATTTTTGGAGGCAAAAGCCCAGGACGGGCCGCAGGCAAGTTAGGCAAGTTGGCTCCGAAAGGAGGCACTTTTCCCCAAGAAGCCAAACTCAAGAGCCCACTTGGCAGATGTCATTTTGTAGGGCGCATTTGGGCCTCCGATGGCAGCCAGGTTTGGAGGAGGGGGCAGCTTTGGTCTGGGAGAAATCCTCGTCCTTATGGAATTTTTGGAGGCAAAAGCCCAGCACGGGCCGCAGGCTAGTTAGGCAAGTTGGCTCCGAAAGGAGGCACTTTTCCCCAAGAAGCCAAACTCAAGAGCCCACTTGGCAGGTGTCATTTTGTAGGGCGCGTTTGGGCCTCCGATGGCAGCCAGGTTTGGAGGAGGGGGCAGCTTTGGTCTGGGAGAAATCCTCGTCCTTATGGAATTTTTGGAGGCAAAAGCCCTGCATGGGCCGCCGGCAAGTTGACTCCGAAAGGAGGCACTTTTCCCCAAGAAGCCAAACTCAAGAGCCCGCTTGGCAGATGTCATTTTGTAGGGCGCGTTTGGGCCTCCGATGGCAGCCAGGTTTGGAGGAGGGGGCAGCTTTGGTCTGGGAGAAATCCTCGTCCTTATGGAATTTTTGTAGGCAAAAGCCCTGCATGGGCCGCCGGCAAGTTGACTCCGAAAGGAGTCACTTTTCTCCAAGAAGCCAAACTTAAGAGCCCACTTGGCAGGTGTCATTTTGTAGGGCGCGTTTGGGCCTCCGATGGCAGCCAGGTTTGGAGGAGGGGGCATCTTTGGTCTGGGAGAAATCCTCCTCCTTATGGAATATTTGTAGGCAAAAGCCCAGGACGGGCCGCAGGCAAGTTGGCTTTGAAAGGAGGTATTTCCACCCAAGAAGCCAAACTCAAGAGCCCACTTGGCAGATGTCATTTTGTAGGGCACGTTTCGGCCTCCGATGGCAGCCAGGTTTGGAGGAGGGGGCAGCTTTGGTCTGGGAGAAATCCTCGTCCTTATGGAATTTTTGGAGGCAAAAGCCCGGCAAGTTGACTCCGAAAGGAGGCACTTTTCCCCAAGAAGCCAAACTCAAGAGCCCGCTTGGCAGATGTCATTTTGTAGGGCGCGTTTGGGCCTCCGATGGCAGCCAGGTTTGGCGGAGGGGGCAGCTTTGGTCTGGGAGGAATCCTCGTCCTTCTGGAATTTTTGTAGGCAAAAGCCCTGCATGGGCCGCCGGCAAGTTGACTCCGAAAGGAGGCAATTTTCCCCAAGAAGCCAAACTCAAGAGCCCACTTGGCAGGTGTCATTTTGTAGGGCGCGTTTGGGCCTCCGATGGCAGCCAGGTTTGGAGGAGGGGGCAGCTTTGGTCTGGGAGAAATCCTCGTCCTTATGGAATTTTTGGAGGCAAAACCCCTGCATGAGCCGCAGGCAAGTTGACTCCGAAATGAGGCACTTTTCCCCAGAAAGCCAAACTCAAGAGCCCACTTGGCAGATGTCATTTTGTAGGGCGCGTTTGGGCCTCCGATGGCAGCCAGGTTTGGAGGAGGGGGCAGCTTTGGTCTGGGAGAAATCCTCGTCCTTATGGAATTTTTGTAGGCAAAAGCCCTGCATGGGCCGCAGGCAAGTTGACTCCGAAAGGAGGCACTTTTCCCCAGGAAGCCAAACTCAAGAACCCTCAATGCAGGTGTCATTTTGTGGGGCGCGTTTGGGCCTCCGATGGCAGCCAGGTTTGGAGGAGGTGGCAGCTTTGGTCTGGGAGAAATCCTCGTCCTTCTGGAATTTTTGGAGGCAAAAGCCCAGGACGGGCCGCAGGCAAGTTAGGCAAGTTGGCTCCGAAAGGAGGCACTTTTCCCCAAGAAGCCAAACTCAAGAGCCCACTTGGCAGATGTCATTTTGTAGGGCGCATTTGGGCCTCCGATGGCAGCCAGGTTTGGAGGAGGGGGCAGCTTTGGTCTGGGAGAAATCCTCGTCCTTATGGAATTTTTGGAGGCAAAAGCCCAGCACGGGCCGCAGGCTAGTTAGGCAAGTTGGCTCCGAAAGGAGGCACTTTTCCCCAAGAAGCCAAACTCAAGAGCCCACTTGGCAGGTGTCATTTTGTAGGGCGCGTTTGGGCCTCCGATGGCAGCCAGGTTTGGAGGAGGGGGCAGCTTTGGTCTGGGAGAAATCCTCGTCCTTATGGAATTTTTGGAGGCAAAAGCCCTGCATGGGCCGCCGGCAAGTTGACTCCGAAAGGAGGCACTTTTCCCCAAGAAGCCAAACTCAAGAGCCCGCTTGGCAGATGTCATTTTGTAGGGCGCGTTTGGGCCTCCGATGGCAGCCAGGTTTGGAGGAGGGGGCAGGTTTGGTCTGGGAGAAATCCTCGTCCTTATGGAATTTTTGTAGGCAAAAGCCCTGCATGGGCCGCCGGCAAGTTGACTCCGAAAGGAGTCACTTTTCCCCAAGAAGCCAAACTTAAGAGCCCACTTGGCAGGTGTCATTTTGTAGGGCGCGTTTGGGCCTCCGATGGCAGCCAGGTTTGGAGGAGGGGGCAGCTTTGGTCTGGGAGAAATCCTCGTCCTTATGGAATTTTTGTAGGCAAAACCCCTGCATGAGCCGCAGGCAAGTTGACTCCGAAAGGAGGCACTTTTCCCCAGAAAGCCAAACTCAAGAGCCCACTTGGCAGATGTCATTTTGTAGGGCGCGTTTGGGCCTCCGATGGCAGCCAGGCTTGCAGGAGGGGGCAGCTTTGGTCTGGGAGGAATCCTCGTCCTTATGGAATTTTTGTAGCAAAAGCCCAGGACGGGACACAGGCAAGTTGGTTTTGAAAGGAGTCACTTTTCCCCAAGAAGCCAAACTCAAGAGCCCACTTGGCAGGTGTCATTTTCTAGGGCGCGTTTGGGCCTCCGATGTCAGCCAGGTTTGGAGGAGGGGGCAGCTTTGGTCTGGGAGAAATCCTCGTCCTTATGGAATTTTTGTAGGCAAAAACCCCGCATGGGCCGCAGGCAAGTTAGGCAAGTTGACTCCGAAAGGAGGCACTTTTCCCCAAGAAGCCAAACTCAAGAACCCTCAATGCAGATGTCATTTTGTGGGGCGCGTTTGGGCCTCTGATGGCAGCCAGGTTTGGAGGAGGGGGCAGCTTTGGTCTGGGAGAAATCCTCGTCCTTATGGAATTTTTGTAGTCTAAAGCCCAGCACGGGCCGCAGGCTAGTTAGGCAAGTTGGCTTTGAAAGGAGGCACTTTTCCGCAAGAAGACAATCTCAAGAGCCCACTTGGCAGATGTCATTTTGTAGGGCGCGTTTGGGCCTCCGATGGCAGCCAGGTTTGGAGGAGGGGGCAGCTTTGGTCTGGGAGAAATCCTCGTCCTTATGGAATTTTTGGAGGCAAAAGCCCAGGACGGGCCGCAGGCAAGTTGGCTTTGAAAGGAGGCACTTCCACCCAAGAAGCCAAACTCAAGAGCCCACTTGGCAGGTGTCATTTTGTAGGGCACGTTTGGGCCTCCGATGGCAGCCAGGTTTGGAGGAGGGGGCAGTTTTGGTCTGGGAGAAATCCTCGTCCTTCTGGAATTTTTGTAGGCAAAAGCCCTGCATGGGCCGCAGGCAAGTTGACTCCGAAAGGAGGCACTTTTCCCCAGGAAGCCAAACTCAAGAACCCTCAATGCAGGTGTCATTTTGTGGGGCGCGTTTGGGCCTCCGATGGCAGCCAGGTTTGGAGGAGGGGGCAGCTTTGGTCTGGGAGAAATCCTCGTCCTTATGGAATATTTGTAGGCAAAAGCCCAGGACGGGCCGCAGGCAAGTTGGCTTTGAAAGGAGGTACTTCCACCCAAGAAGCCAAACTCAAGAGCCCACTTGGCAGATGTCATTTTGTAGGGCACGTTTGGGCCTCCGATGGCAGCCAGGTTTGGAGGAGGGGGCAGCTTTGGTCTGGGAGAAATCCTCGTCCTTACGGAATTTTTGGAGGCAAAAGCCCGGCAAGTTGACTCCGAAAGGAGGCACTTTTCCCCAAGAAGCCAAACTCAAGAGCCCGCTTGGCAGATGTCATTTTGTAGGGCGCGTTTGGGCCTCCGATGGCAGCCAGGTTTGGCGGAGGGGGCAGCTTTGGTCTGGGAGGAATCCTCGTCCTTCTGGAATTTTTGTAGGCAAAAGCCCTGCATGGGCCGCCGGCAAGTTGACTCCGAAAGGAGGCAATTTTCCCCAAGAAGCCAAACTCAAGAGCCCACTTGGCAGGTGTCATTTTGTAGGGCGCGTTTGGGCCTCCGATGGCAGCCAGGTTTGGAGGAGGGGGCAGCTTTGGTCTGGGAGAAATCCTCGTCCTTATGGAATTTTTGTAGGCAAAACCCCTGCATGAGCCGCAGGCAAGTTGACTCCGAAAGGAGGCACTTTTCCCCAGAAAGCCAAACTCAAGAGCCCACTTGGCAGATGTCATTTTGTAGGGCGCGTTTGGGCCTCCGATGGCAGCCAGGTTTGGAGGAGGGGGCAGCTTTGGTCTGGGAGGAATCCTCGTCCTTATGGAATTTTTGTAGCAAAAGCCCCGAACGGGACCCAGGCAAGTTGGTTTTGAAAGGAGTCACTTTTCCCCAAGAAGCCAAACTCAAGAGCCCACTTGTCAGGTGTCATTTTGTAGGGCGCGTTTGGGCCTCC
The DNA here is from genome assembly GCF_963662255.1 of Cinclus cinclus. Lineage (NCBI taxonomy): Eukaryota > Metazoa > Chordata > Aves > Passeriformes > Cinclidae > Cinclus > Cinclus cinclus. The sequence goes on along the minus strand of NW_026912157.1, from coordinate 311,592 downwards.
GATGTCAGCCAGGTTTGGAGGAGGGGGCAGCTTTGGTCTGGGAGAAATCCTCGTCCTTATGGAATTTTTGTAGGCAAAAACCCCGCATGGGCCGCAGGCAAGTTAGGCAAGTTGACTCCGAAAGGAGGCACTTTTCCCCAAGAAGCCAAACTCAAGAGCCCGCTTGGCAGATGTCATTTTGTAGGGCGCGTTTGGGCCTCCGATGGCAGCCAGGTTTGGAGGAGGGGGCAGCTTTGGTCTGGGAGGAATCCTCGTCCTTATGGAATTTTTGTAGCAAAAGCCCGGGACGGGACGCAGGCAAGTTGGTTTTGAAAGGAGTCACTTTTCCCCAAGAAGCCAAACTCAAGAGCCCACTTGGCAGGTGTCATTTTCTAGGGCGCGTTTGGGCCTCCGATGTCAGCCAGGTTTGGGGGAGGGGGCAGCTTTGGTCTGGGAGAAATCCTCGTCCTTATGGAATTTTTGTAGGCAAAAGCCCAGGACGGGCCGCAGGCATGTTGGCGTTGAAAGGAGGTACTTCCACCCAAGAAGCCAAACTCAAGAGCCCACTTGGCAGGTGTCATTTTGTAGGGCGCGTTTGGGCCTCCGATGGCAGCCAGGTTTGGAGGAGGGGGCAGCTTTGGTCTGGGAGAAATCCTCGTCCTTATGGAATTTTTGGAGGCAAAAGCCCTGCATGAGCCGCAGGCAAGTTGACTCCGAAATGAGGCACTTTTCCCCAGGAAGCCAAACTCAAGAGCCCACTTGGCAGATGTCATTTTGTAGGGCGCGTTTGGGCCTCCGATGGCAGCCAGGTTTGGAGGAGGGGGCAGCTTTGGTCTGGGAGAAATCCTCGTCCTTATGGAATTTTTGTAGGCAAAAACCCCGCATGGGCCGCAGGCAAGTTAGGCAAGTTGGCTTTGAAAGGAGGCACTTTTCCCCAAGAAGCCAAACTCAAGAACCCACAATGCAGATGTCATTTTGTAGGGCGCGTTTGGGCCTCCGATGGCAGCCAGGTTTGGAGGAGGGGGCAGCTTTGGTCTGGGAGAAATCCTCGTCCTTATGGAATTTTTGTAGCAAAAGCCCAGGATGGGCCGCAGGCAAGTTAGGCAAGTTGGCTCCGAAAGGAGGCACTTTTCCCCAAGAAGCCAAACTCAAGAACCCTCAATGCAGATGTCATTTTGTGGGGCGCGTTTGGGCCTCCGATGGCAGCCAGGTTTGGCGGAGGGGGCAGCTATGGTCTGGGAGAAATCCTCGTCCTTATGGAATTTTTGTAGTCTAAAGCCCAGCACGGGCTGCAGGCAAGTTGGCTTTGAAAGGAGGCACTTTCCACCAAGAAGCCAAACTCAGGAGCCCACTTGGCAGATGTCATTTTGTAGGGCGCGTTTGGGCCACCGATGGCAGCTAGGTTTGGAGGAGGGGGCAGCTTTGGTCTGGGAGAAATCCTTGTCCTTATGGAATTTTTGTAGGCAAAAGCCCAGAATGGGCTGCAGGCTAGTTAGGCGAGTTGGCTTTGAAAGGAGGCACTTTTCCCCAAGAAGCCAAACTCAAGAGCCCACTTGGCAGATGTCATTTTGTAGGGCGCGTTTGGGCCTCCGATGGCAGCCAGGTTTGGAGGAGGGGGCAGCTTTGGTCTGGGAGAAATCCTCGTCCTTATGGAATTTTTGGAGGCAAAAGCCCAGGACGGGCCGCAGGCAAGTTGGCTTTGAAAGGAGGCACATCCCCCCAAGAAGCCAAACTCAAGAGCCCACTTGGCAGATGTCATTTTGTAGGGCACGTTTGGGCCTCCGATGGCAGCCAGGTTTGGAGGAGGGGGCAGCTTTGGTCTGGGAGAAATCCTCGTCCTTATGGAATTTTTGTAGCAAAAGCCCGGGACGGGACACAGGCAAGTTGGTTTTGAAAGGAGGCACTTTTCCCCAAGAAGCCAAACTCAAGAGCCCACTTGGCAGGTGTCATTTTGTAGGGCACGTTTGGGCCTCCGATGGCAGCCAGGTTTGGAGGAGGGGGCAGCTTTGGTCTGGGAGAAATCCTCGTCCTTATGGAATTTTTGTAGGCAAAAGCCCAGGACGGGCCGCAGGCAAGTTAGGCAAGCTGGCTCCGAAAGGAGGCACTTTTCCCCAAGAAGCCAAACTCAAGAACCCTCAATGCAGATGTCATTTTGTAGGGCGCGTTTGGGCCTCCGATGGCAGCCAGGTTTGGAGGAGGGGGCAGCTTTGGTCTGGGAGAAATCCTCGTCCTTATGGAATTTTTGTAGTCTAAAGCCCAGCACGGGCCGCAGGCTAGTTAGGCAAGTTGGCTTTGAAAGGAGGCACTTTTCCCCAAGAAGCCAAACTCAAGAGCCCACTTGGCAAATGTCATTTTGTAGGGCGCGTTTGGGCCTCCGATGGCAGCCAGGTTTGGCGGAGGGGGCAGCTTTGGTCTGGGAGGAATCCTCGTCCTTATGGAATTTTTGTAGCAAACGTCCGGGACGGGACGCAGGCAAGTTGGTTTTGAAAGGAGTCACTTTTCCCCAAGAAGCCAAACTCAAGAGCCCACTTGGCAGATGTCATTTTGTAGGGCGCGTTTGGGCCTCCGATGGCAGCCAGGTTTGGAGGAGGGAGCAGCTTTGGTCTGGGAGAAATCCTTGTCCTTCTGGAATTTTTGTACTCAAAAGCCCAGGACGGGCCGCAGGCAAGTTAGGCAAGTTGGCTCCGAAAGGAGGCACTTTTCCCCAAGAAGCCAAACTCAAGAACCCACAATGCAGATGTCATTTTGTAGGGCGCGTTTGGGCCTCCGATCGTAGCCAGGTTTGGAGGAGGGGGCAGCTTTCTTCTGGGAGAAATCCTCGTCCTTATGGAATTTTTGTAGGCAAAAGCCCTGCATGGGCCGCCGGCAAGTTGACTCCGAAAGGAGGCACTTTTCCCCAAGAAGCCAAACTCAAGAGCCCACTTGGCAGGTGTCATTTTGTAGGGCGCGTTTGGGCCTCCGATGGCAGCCAGGTTTGGAGGAGGGGGCAGCTTTGGTCTGGGAGAAATCCTCGTCCTTATGGAATTTTTGTAGGCAAAAGCCCAGAATGGGCCGCAGGCTAGTTAGGCAAGTTGGCTTTGAAAGGAGGCACTTTTCCCCAAGAAGCCAAACTCAAGAGCCCACTTGGCAGATGTCATTTTGTAGGGCGCGTTTGGGCCTCCGATGGCAGCCAGGTTTGGAGGAGGGGGCAGCTTTGGTCTGGGAGAAATCCTCGTCCTTCTGGAATTTTTGTAGGCAAAAGCCCAGGACGGGCCGCAGGCAAGTTGACTTTGAAAGGAGGCACTTCCACCCAAGAAGCCAAACTCAAGAGCCCACTTGGCAGATGTCATTTTGTAGGGCACGTTTGGGCCTCCGATGGCAGCCAGGTTTGGAGGAGGGGGCAGCTTTGGTCTGGGAGAAATCCTCGTCCTTATGGAATTTTTGTAGGCAAAAGCCCTGCATGAGCCGCAGGCAAGTTGACTCCGAAAGGAGGCACTTTTCCCCAGAAAGCCAAACTCAAGAGCCCACTTGGCAGATGTCATTTTGTAGGGCGCGTTTGGGCCTCCGATGGCAGCCAGGTTTGGAGGAGGGGGCAGCTTTGGTCTGGGAGGAATCCTCGTCCTTATGGAATTTTTGTAGCAAAAGCCCGGGACGGGACGCAGGCAAGTTGGTTTTGAAAGGAGTCACTTTTCCCCAAGAAGCCAAACTCAAGAGCCCACTTGGCAGGTGTCATTTTCTAGGGCGCGTTTGGGCCTCCGATGGCAGCCAGGTTTGGAGGAGGGGGCAGCTTTGGTCTGGGAGAAATCCTCGTCCTTATGGAATTTTTGTAGGCAAAAGCCCTGCATGGGCCGCCGGCGAGTTGACTCCGAAAGGAGGCACTTTTCCCCAAGAAGCCAAACTCAAGAGCCCACTTGGCAGATGTCATTTTGTAGGGCGCGTTTGGGCCTCCGATGGCAGCCAGGTTTGGAGGAGGGGGCAGCTTTGGTCTGGGAGAAATCCTCGTCCTTATGGAATTTTTGTAGGCAAAAGCCCAGGACGGGCCGCAGGCAAGTTAGACAAGTTGGCTTTGAAAGGAGGCACTTTTCCACAAGAAGCCAAACTCAAGAACCCACAATGCAGATGTCCTTTTGTAGGGCGCGTTTGGGCCTCTGCTGGCAGCCAGGTTTGGAGGAGGGGGCAGCTTTGGTCTGGGAGAAATCCTCGTCCTTCTGGAATTTTTGTACTCAAAAGCCCAGGACGGGCCGCAGGCAAGTTAGGCATTTTGGCTCCGAAAGGAAGCACTTTTCCCCAAGAACCCAAACTCAAGAGCCCACTTGGCAGATGTCATTTTGTAGGGCGCATTTGGGCCTCCGATGGCAGCCAGGTTTGGAGGAGGGGGCAGCTTTGGTCTGGGAGAAATCCTCGTCCTTACGGAATTTTTGTCGGCAAAAGCCCTGCATGGGCCGCAGGCAAGTTGACTCCGAAAGGAGGCACTTTTCCCCAAGAAGCCAAACTCAAGAGCCCACTTGGCAGATGTCATTTTGTAGGGCGCGTTTGGGCCTCCGATGGCAGCCAGGTTTGGAGGAGGGGGCAGCTTTGGTCTGGGAGGAATCCTCGTCCTTATGGAAATTTTGTAGCAAAAGCCCGGGACGGGACACAGGCAAGTTGGTTTTGAAAGGAGTCACTTTTCCCCAAGAAGCCAAACTCAAGAGCCCACTTGGCAGGTGTCATTTTGTAGGGCACGTTTGGGCCTCCGATGGCAGCCAGGTTTGGAGGAGGGGGCAGCTTTGGCCTGGGAGAAATCCTCGTCCTTATGGAATTTTTGGAGGCAAAAGCCCAGGACGGGCCGCAGGCAAGTTAGGCAAGTTGGCTCCGAAAGGAGGCACTTTTCCCCAAGAAGCCAAACTCAAGAACCCTCAATGCAGACGTCATTTTGTGGGGCGCGTTTGGGCCTCTGATGGCAGCCAGGTTTGGAGGAGGGGGCAGCTTTGGTCTGGGAGAAATCCTCATCCTTATGGAATTTTTGTAGGCAAAAGCCCAGGACGGGCCGCAGGCAAGTTGGCTTTGAAAGGAGGCAGTTCCACCCAAGAAGCCAAACTCAAGAACCCTCAATGCAGATGTCATTTTGTAGGGCGCGTTTGGGCCTCCGATGGCAGCCAGGTTTGGAGGAGGGGGCAGCTTTGGTCTGGGAGAAATCCTCGTCCTTCTGGAATTTTTGTAGGCAAAAGCCCTGCATGGGCCGCAGCCAAGTTGACTCTGAAAGGAGGCACTGTTCCCCAGGAAGCCAAACTCAAGAACTCTCAATGCAGGTGTCATATTGTGGGGCGCGTTTGGGCCTCCGATGGCAGCCAGGTTTGGAGGAGGGGGCAGCTTTGGTCTGGGAGGAATCCTCGTCCTTATGGAATTTTTGTTGGCAAAAGCCCACGACTGTCCGCAGGCAAGTTAGGCATGTTGGCTTTGAAAGGAGGCACTTTTCCCCAAGAAGCCAAACTCAAGAGCCCACTTGGCAGATGTCATTTTGTAGGGCGCGTTTGGGCCTCCGATGGCAGCCAGGTTTGGAGGAGGAGGCAGCTTTGGTCTGGGAGAAATATTCCCTCTAGTACTCGTCGTAACACTAAGCCTAACCCTCTCCCTATGCCTAAACCTAATCCTAACTCTAATGCTAACATTATTCCAAAACCCTAACCCAAAAACCAACCTTATACCTGACCCTAACCATAGTCCCAAACCTAACCCCAATCTAACCCTAAACCTAACCCTAACACTAACCCTAAAAATAACACTAATCCTATACCTAATCCTAACACTAACCCTAACACTAAGCCTAAACCTAAACCTAAACCTAACCCTAAACCAAACCCTATACCTAACCCTTACCCAAAACCAAACCCACACCCTAACCCTAACCCTAACCCAAACCCTACCCCTAACCCTAACCCTAACCCTAAACCTAACCCTAACCCTAGCGCTAACACTAAACCTAACCCTAACCCTAAACCTAACCCTAACCCTAACCCCTAACCCTATCCCTAACCCCTAACCCTAACCCTAACTCTAACCCTAACTCTAAACCAAACGTAACTCTAACCCTAACCCTAATCCTAATCACCTTAATCCTAACCCTAACCCTAACACTAGGCCTAACCCTAACCCTAGGATTAACCCTAACCCTGACCCTAACGCTAACCCAAACCTAACTCTAACCCTACCCCTAAACCTAACCCTAACCCTAACCCTAACCCTAACCCTAGGCCTAAACCTAACCCAAACACCAACCCTAAGCCTAACCATAACCCTTAACCCTAACCCTAACCCTAACCCTAACCCTAGGCGTAACCCTAACACTAACCCTAACCCTAACCCTAACCCTAACCCTAGGCCTAACCCTAACCCTAACCCTAACCCTAACCCTAACCCTAGGACTAATCCTAACCCTAACCCTAACCCGAACCCTAACCCTAACCCTAACCCTAACCAAACCCTATCCCTAAACCTAGGCCTAACACTAACCCTAACCCTAACCCTAACCCTAAACCTAACCCTAACCCTAAGCCAACCCCAATCGTAAACCTAACCCTAAACCTAACCCTAACCCTAACCCTAACCCTAGGCCGAACCCTAACCCAAACCCTAACCCTAGGACTAACCCTAACCC